>NC_083500.1:1246260-1557825 GCF_905332965.1 Bombus pascuorum
TTACTGAATGTGCTGAACAAACTGATTCGCAGAAAAAATAGTCTAACAAATTTACTGCGTAAATAAAAGTTCGTGCCGCGCGAAAGTTGCTGAATTTTCCATATAACAGAACTTGAAACGCCAATGATTTGATTCTACTAAAATCTCCATAGTACTCGTTCTAGACGATGATCTATTAAATATAACATTTCAAACAGATAAATCTTCGATATGAAAAATAAATAAAAATCATTTTAGTAATTTAATTAGACCAGTCAGTATGTATAATTTGTAATATAATAAAATAATTATAATTTCATAACGTATAACGTGTAATTTCGTTACACATATAAAATTCGTTGTCTAATTTCACTCGAAAACAATCAATAACAAAAAAGTAGGGGAAGAACTTTCGCCATAGAGAATGTAATAAAATTCTTATATTTCAAAATTTATTATTCCTTCTATGCGTCTTCGTTACGATGTGGCGAGTATTTGCTTTGCTGAATTTCGAAATCCCACTTGAAATTGTCGAGGTATTTGTCCCGGCGATGGCAGAGCTCGATGCATCACCGGCGGTACGCCGTGAAACGAGGAAGTTTCGCATTTTTCACGCTGTTGCACGACGAAGCCCAGGTTTCGTCCCCATCGAATGAAAAGCCCCGACCGTAACTCATACCGCAACACTTTCCATATTTCTCCCCCTACGCACCTCTGTCCCCTTCAATTTCTCCGGGAACGAAAACTGCATCTCTGTTACACGCAAATGTCAATATTAAATTTGTTGTCTGTCCCATTTTTCGTGGAGCATTTGTTTCGATTTCAACCCTTTAAGAAACTATACAGAGTGACCCATTTAAGTAAAGTCATCTAGATTCTATACAATTTTTTTCATAATTTTACGATTTTGTATCAAATAAAATAAAATCTAGCCATCAAATTAATAAACACACACACAATACCATTGAAACGGTCGAAAAATATAAAATCAGAAATCTATATAGCAATACTCGCATATCACCAAAAACAAATTTCTATTGTCTATTAAATCATTTCCTTTCATCTTTCCGATTTATCTTTTGGCGAAAAATTAACCTCTTCTGCTCCGTAGCATTTGAATACATGCAAACGTATCGTGCGCCTTCAAAGACACTTTTATCTAAAAATCCTCGTGAAAAGCATCGAGAACAAAGAACGAGCCAGCGCACAATCTGATCACAAAAAAATGCCGGAGCCAAAGTACATATTTCGAAAATAAGCTCTTAGTTTCACGCGTCGCAACCCAATAACGCCAATCCCACAAGTGCTTCCCCGTTAACAGCCTGGAACAAAAACAACCACAAACACATTCAACCGAACGAAGAGATAGGCGCAACTCGGAAGGGGGTTGGAAAAGGGGCTGAATTTCGTTGAGGAGAGAAAAAGATGGGGCGAGGAAGACAGATCGAAGGGTGGCAGGAGAAGGGTTGGCCGCGGTACAGGAATTCGCATAGAGCATTACTAGGGGAAGATGTTCACAGATTGTGCCCCGGAGCGAGACGTATTCGGGTCACTAGTACGTTTTCCTCGCTCCCTCGGGCTTCTCTTCCCGCGTCTCTTACCCTCCAGTCGGCTCCTGCAGACGCGTACCGGGCTAAATCAGCCCTCCCTCTCTTTCCATCCGTTCGCCACCCTCGGCTCGTTCACCCACTGTTCCATCGTTTCTCCTCGCAGCCAGAACCTGAGCATCCGCGATCAGCGTTGGTGTCCCTCTTTTCTATTTTCGTTTCGAGAGAAACGTCAGCCGCACGAGGCGACTTGTGGAAGGAAATCGAGGCGCGTGAACGACGTTGCCACTTCTTCGTAGGATACGAGGGTAGCAAATAGCTTGGCGAGAAGGAACTGTGGACGTGGACGATGCTTCAGGTGCCAGTGACGGCCGCTGCTGGACCGTGCTTTGTCATTGGCTGGTCGAATGTAAACCCAAGGCCTGCGTTTTATCGGTTTCGATGGAAGATTGACCGGTGGGTGATTTTCAGGCACGGATAGAGAGCGTTATGATTCTTACGATGAGTCCGCCGCCGTCGTGGTGTCTGCGATGTGAGATCTTTTTATTTCTTAGCGCGGTTGTGTGCCACGTGGATCTTTATGTCGCGTGATTTAATATCGGCACCAGAGAACGAGCGAGAATCGTAGTGCACTTAACCCGTAACTAATAAGGTGGGGTATATCAGATCTTAGCATTTCTTTTTTCCGAATCGATAAAAATATGAGATGACGAGTAGATGAGTATCTGAAACTTTGATCAAGCTTGTACGAGGAAATTTTTCATACAACCAATTGAAATACTTTATACACCAAATAATTTATGTATTATAATTTTTCTTTGTTATTTTCCAATTTATTTTACCTTTACTAATTAATATTAACTATCTTTGTTGTCAATGAATAAAGACATTTGTTAAAAACACATATGCAAACGTTCTAGTGTTAAGACGCACTGAACCAAGAGGTTTATAGGCACGGAATTTGATTTGGCCGGCTTTCACGAGTTGACTGCTAGCCAACAGCACGAGAACGGATCTTGGCCAACGCACAATAGGCCGAGGGATAGATGAAACAGTCTTTGGTTTCCATAACTAAATTTAGTAATGGACTTTCACTGCGGAACAAAGCTGCGGGAGAGTACTTATGCAGTTTTTTGTTGTCCGAATTAGGTTTGGGGTCACAAAATTCTGTGGTTATATAATTGAGAAATTTCCAGTACAAAAATGATTATCGAGTCTTTGAAATACTACAAATACGTTAGAATCTATTTAAAAAATGTTGGATAAGCGAATAAACGGTTACATCCTGTTTTATCCGAAAGCACCGCAATTATCGATTTCAATTTTTGTTAAATTAAATTATTGAATTGTTAAATTTTATAGACTTTTATACATATCGAATATCATTGAATTATTAAATTAAATTGTTGGTTTAACTATTTAATCTACATATAAAGTGTCCCTAGAAAGAATATTTCGGTAAGAAGAGAGAAAAAAAAAGAAATTCTACCGTAATGGTTTAAGTTTCATATTCTGTATTTTAATCCTAAAAATATTGTTAAAATCTTCTACAATTTCCTTTGCAAGAATCTTCTAACGGAGAAAGCTATTTCATAATTATAAATATTATTCTGAATAATTAAAAATTTTTGGACACATCATCGATACAATGTATCTTAAGTAAAAGAAAGCGTCAAAGTTATTCTGTTCTTCCACATGACCTTGATATATATATATACATATTTCACAGTTGAGCAATTATTTCACGCGAGATATATGACAGGCTGTAGATTCACGAGGTTGATCGAAGCTTACGAAATAGGGGCAATGTTAGCGGCTAGCAATCTGGCACATCTTTCTTTCACCGGCATTTATTCATGGCAGAATCTGTCCATCGTCGTACCGTTTTAAAGTCTTCCAGGAGCTTTGTTCTGCCTGTCGGATCTCATGACGTGACGACCTCGATATCTTAAAAACGGTTCATTATCGAGGAAAAGGCCTGTCCCCGTAACTGATGCTGCGACGTCGTGACGCTTGAAATTAACCAACGAGGCCGACTTCGACGTTTCCTTAGCTGTTGGTTGATTTCACAGGACTTGGATTATCGAGACAGTCGGTCGAAGAAAGAAATTCGACTGTCGATTCTCGCGGTGCTTTCTTTGAAAGCTTGTTATCGGATTTCCAACGCAACGCTGGTGCTGAAAGTTATCGATTAGAATATAATGGATGGGGGTAGTTCACGGAGATTACCACCGCATCTAACTCTACAAAGACGAAATTTTCGGTGATATTCCAATTTTCCGAAAAATTTACTTCTTTGAAGTTTTTAAAAGTAATGCGTGTTTCATCTATATAGTAAACATCCAGTCCAATCTATTATTCTCAAAACACGCTAAAGGAATTCTGCAACAAGACTTCCGCTCGAAACCACATGCATAGCACGAATAGGGGACTCGAGATTTCCTCCATAACGAGCATCGAAAGCGTTTATCTAGATTGCTTTCTACCCGGTCCTTTTCTCGCGGTCTATGGCCGACGAATTGTTTAAACGTTTACCAGTCGTGGCACACTGAAATCGCTCCTTTATTTATTCGGGCGTGTGTTTGCTCGTGACAATTCCGCCTCGCAACGCTTATCTCACAAGAGATGCGTCCTGCATGTGCATCCGTAATGTTCGACTACGTTTGCGGAGGACTGGTGAGGGGCTCTTGAAGTTGCAATATCCGCGCTTATCCTTTTCGAATCGTTGACTGAGAAACGTATTACAGGCCACGTTCATTTGTCTTCCTTTCAGATGGGAAACGACACAGTCGTAAATATTTTATTATTTAACTTCTAAAATAAACTGCGTTGCAGAAAATTAACTAAAAGTTATCATCAAAGGAATTATTATCGCGATTTCTTAAAACTTCAAAAAGAATTTTAACGGTAGAAAATGTTGAAAGCACATGCACTCTGTACTCTGATAAAACACTTAATATTGCTCGCGTTATAGTAGTTCTTTGTTCGAGCCAACGGAAAAAACAAGAGGCGCGGTATTTTCGAAGATAACGCGTTGTTGCTTTGCATAAAGTAATTGGAAAAGTACATGTTACATTTTCTTTCTTGGAAAGACGGTACATTATCCGGTAAAAGTGAGCATGTTTAAAACAGCGCCAGTGCTGCTTATGGTATCAGGTTAGATGCTCCCACGAGTTTGCCTATGCAAATTATATGTAACGTCACTCTCGACGATAAATTGAAAAATTGATGTTGCTATGATTAAGAAAAATTGTGGAAGACTGGTTTAATTTAATCTTCGTAAGAGAACTTTTAATCAGAATATGATTTGTTAAAAAAACTTTTATACATTTGTCGTCTGAAACATTTTGTCATAATTAGATATTTAGCTTTAGAATTAATCAGACAGTTTTTAATTGAACTTCTAGAAAAGAACTTCTACGTTAGAGTCTGGACACGTGTTAGAATTGATCAATTTCTTTAATCAAAATACAAGACAGTAGAATTGGATTAAATTTGTTAGATATAATAATAATAATAATAATAAAAAAACAAAAATATGTAAAATAGAAGTAAAACGATGGAGGTATTGAATACAACGAAGAAACTGATAGATAGATGATAGATATATTTATTTTTATTTAAAAAAAAAGAGAAAGCTGCCTGTACAACTTTCTATAATATGAATAACACAATGAATATTCAATAATTTTAAACAATTAAGAACGTGACGAGATAATTTTATATTTCTATTTAATTTGCTTCTTCCAGTTTTCTAAATTACAGAATGAATCAGTTAAATTAAATTCATAGAGTGAATAACGTCATATAATAATTTAATTTTCAATCATGTCATATTAAATTATCTCAATTTAGTTACCACATAACATTAAAATTAAAAAATCAACAAAAATGGGTGTTTTGACCTGAAATATAGTACGAGTCTGAAGTTACATATCGGCAGATCAAGAGACACCGTCAATAAATTCATACATATAATATACCTCTTATGAAAGCATTAACGCGACCAGTATTCCGGACTTTACCAAATCTATCGTGCTATAGCCTTAATTGATTTCTAACGGTTTTCCTATTTCCGTCTCTTTTTATGGAATTTCCGACACCTCACCTACCACTCCTACCTTCCGCTTTTCCTTCAATATTAGATCCGCCCCATTAACGACAGTAAATCCAATACCCTTCTTACTTTCAAATCTATCTATCTACTCATCCTTTTTGAACTTTTCTGCTCGAGCCAAAAATCAGCTAAACTCTGATCTTTAACAAAACGAGTATTATCCCGAACGCTAACTAAACAACTCCAATTCTGATCTTAAATGCCACTAGTTTATAGACTGTGGATTTTTATTATAGAAAATATACAAAATTGGAAAGTGTATGTAGTCTATGTATATAGAATACATACGATAGACAAAAATATATAAAATATCCAAAATAAAGTATTCGCTGTAATATTCAGTAGATGGAACAATTTTTGCGTAGGTTCTGTTAATTCATCCAGTCGCGGGGAGACGCGTCGCGTTGAGGCGCGTCAACGGGAGTCGTAAATTCCCGTTACGATATACGAATCGACACCGCGAGCAGGGCGATCACCTTATTTCGGTTAGGATAATAGGGGTGGTTATGATTGAATAACTGTAGTCTACAGTTATTTCATAGAAGTATATTTACACCATTTAACAACACATAGATCGTACACAGAAAATCTTGGAGGTCGTCGGATAGTACAATGTTGAACCCGAGGGTTGATAGCGTGAACGCGTGGAATGCCGATCTCGCGTTAGATTAGTAGATGTGACTGCCCGATGAACGAAAGAACCGTTCGAGGTATGTTAGAGCAAGTATATTTGACTGTCCGAGGAATGTAAGAGAAGTGACTTGACTCTCTGTGGCGTCGAAGAGGAGTACTTGACCGATGAGCGTAATAGCAATGATTTAACTCTCCGAGGTGTAGAAGAGAAGTGCCGTGACTTGATTCTCTGCGTTGTTGAAGAGAAGTGACTTGACTCTCCGTGGCGTCGAAGAGAAGTGCCTGACCCATCTCGTACTATTTAGGAGGAAAGCTCGGTGTGGATGTACCCTTGCTGAACTAAGGACGCGGATTCGTTTTCACACTTTTCGGTAGAATAGTGAAGGTAACGATCCGCGATGCCCATTGGTTATAGCCAATGTTAATAACCAAAATATGAGGAGAAAGGTTCCTGCAGATATGGCTCATGGGTGTCCTTGTTCTTGGGAAAACCCAGCTGTTTCGCGAGGCACATCTGCTTTCTCCGCAACTAGCAAGAGTGTGCAATAAATCCAAGGACTGTTCAAGGGACCATCCATAACCCGAAAATACCTGTGTGAATAGAAGTTAAGTTGAAAAGATTCGGTTTATGGTGGTTTCTTGGGTTTCTTGGCGGCCAGACTGAGAGGGACGTCGCACGGACCGTCTCGCGCGACGTAACAGGTTCCATTGCTTTAATTGCATTGATACAAGTATGAATAAGATATGCTCTGAGAATAAGCAGCCGATCAGTTTTTAATATAGTCAATTCACTTTCTCTGTAGTTAATTTACTCAAGTTTAAACTCTGGATCTTCTACAAGTCTCGTATGCCAATCACAATATTCTCGTCGTGGTTCAACCTGACCACACACAGCACGAAGACAATAATCTTATCATATTTTCATTTGTGGTTTTCGTCTTATAACACAGCTGCCATCTCTAAAATCCTCTTATCACTCTCTGCAAAATATCACTCACGCTCATTTTCCACTAGAGACCAAACCTCCTTTCCTTCGCAAAAATGCACGAAAGAAACGCTCTGAAAGGAAAGGAAACGAAATGAAACGAAACAAAACGAAAAAGCAGGGAAACTCGAAGGTTCCACGTGAAGAGGAATTCGAGTGTGCGTGCAGACAGGATGGCGGATGGGAGCTATTGGAGCAAGCAACTCGCGACGATTTCGCTTGTGGAACAATGAGCAGAAAGGATATTTTCCGAGTGATCTCGAACCGCACGAAGGACGTGCTAAAACAGCAGTCGTTCGCCGGCTGCTCCTCGAATAATCGTATCTCGAAACAATATTTCTCCGATGATTCACCTTATCGAGAGCGAAGAATGTATCAAAAGCCCGCACGGTTCGAAAGCACGAGAGGGGTACAACGAGACAGGGAAACCTTTGAAAAGATACCCGGGACTCTCCGTAGAGAGCGCAATAAATTGCGAGAAAAGACGAACCAGGAAGTCGTGGAAACCCTTTGATCCGACGTATATTCTCACCCGATACGAAATGGAGCACGTATTCCTTAGATAGACATCAAAGGATCACGCGTGGTTATGTCATTGACTATGTCGATGATTTCCAAAACGCGGTCTGCGCGAAACAGGGTAAAGGTGTTTCTCTTAAAATTATTCGTGTTTTTAAATATATGATAAATACATAAAAATCTGCAGTCTGATAATTAGAATCATAATCTATTGTAATGTTTTGATAGTATAAAAATATGTTATATTATTGCACGATAAACCGTTATTGCATATATGTTCAATGAATAATTTATTTATTGTATGAAGTCGTATACCTCGAGAATCACAGGTAATAGATCAATCAATATATATTTATAACAAACAGTTAAATGATCTTTCTAGGTATGTAATATCTTTGGGGTTCGCTCTCAATACGTCATGTATCACAACACACGCATTTAGCAAAGTAATGTTAACGTTTGAGATTTTGTATTTTACTCATCTCGAAAATATATATACGTATATGGAAATAATATAGAATAATAATAATATATGCAACATAACACACAAGTTATATAATATAATATTCTTGAAATATATTAATGGTACAACATGTTTTGCGTATTCCAATTAAATAGGCATCTCGGGAGGTTTATGACTTCAATGTCTATATTTTATACCTTATCAAACTTTACAACAAACAAATTTCCAAATTTCATTGAATTTGAAGAAAAACAACTTCAAAATGAACGAAAATCTGTTAACGATATTTTTTTACTTGTACATATTACTTTTTTTATTAAACTGACGATATAAATGTTTTCGAATGTTCCACGATACAGTCAATATTCCTCCTGTCTGTTTTTCAGCAGCATATTTTCATTTAGATTAAGAACATTCTTCCACAAAACTAAACATGCCACGTACTTTTACAGACTACGCAACAAATATTCAAATGCTTTGAGCAAAATGATATCTCTCTATGTCTAGTGTATATCTTTGTTGCGAAATGTACAGCTGAATATGCACAGCTTCTACGTTCGTTATTCCAAAAGATGTTTATTTCGATAACGAAATGAGACAGAGCCGTTGTATAAGTAACATTTTTTGTTTAAAGTAATATGCAGAACATTTGGAAAAAATTTGCATAGTTTTCTCTATCACGGAATACGTAACATCATACATACGTATACGAATTTTTCAGTTTTTCCATGTTGCGGTTGTAAATAATTAGAAAATTAAAAATGCGGATAAACTGACACTAAAAAAGAAATAAGTTTACTTCAGATTAGTATTTTGTCAATACTATTTACAATATTATATGATAATGTTTCCTCAGTTACAGTTATGTGGTAATGTAGGCAAATAATTAATCTAAAAATGAAAAGGCCAAAAGTCTTATATATTTTTACATTTGTAATAAAATAACAGAAGATGTATATATATATGTTTGAATTTTTATGACACACTAATGCTTACTTAGTTTACGGCATCCAAACGCTTCTAGCTACATTATGTCTTTCTGTGTATATGTATCTGTATTTTGAAATGAAAAACATCAACAAGGTTACAAACTCTGGAAACCAATGCTCTGGTGTTCGGTTTCCGGACGCGGCGGGCTTACTTCCTGTTCTTACCGTGTCTTATTCGGAATTCTTCCCGCGTCACCTCACCTATCAGCCGTAGCAATTTTATCCGCAAATAAATAAGGACGTCTATCCTTTCTATCTGTGGCTTCGTTTCTTTCTTTTGCTCCTGATGAGTGTTCGGTGGCTGTACGAAAACATCTGTATACGCAGCTACCTAGGATTTCTCGCGGCCCTTAGGGATGTCGCATGTGGAATAGTTAAATTTATTGCAATTGGTTTTGTGTCGAAATCGGATATTAGGGTGATTTCGGAATGTTTCCATCTTGTTCGATACTCTGCGGGATACTATCGAAAGAAGACGGCTTCCGGTTTTATTGATGCAGTAGAGTACCAGTTGCTCGAATTAACGACTCCTGTTTTAATGGTACATCTATTTTTGTAATGGTGATTTTTACGGATAACTTCGTGATATTAATAGTTTTGATAAAAAGATCTGAATGCTTGCGAATGTTAATATATGTGGCAGTACATAATCTATCTGTTACGACGGCCGACTCTCTACCTGGGCCGGGCTTCACATCGCGCACGGGATGGCAGCCAGCTGTCCGCACATCTATATTACATACCCTTAAGATTTTCAAGGACCGAAGATAAATCTTAGAAACTCTCGCTAAAGTCTTTCAGATCAAACAAAGATCTTTTTACGAAAGCGTTTTCTAAGGTTTATGGTTTGTGTCTGGAAAACACGCGAAAGTAAGTTTTGTACAGGTGCGATGCTTCCTACTACCAACTCTCGATCGAGGGCGGCTGAGACCCTTCCTAGTCCATCGACAGTCTTAGTAACCAATAGAAACAACGTCTATTACCCCCACTTTCCCAGTCAAAAACTGTCAGCAACAAATCCGATGATTCCGTGCGTTAGACACACCCTTCCTCAGCTCTCCTCCGACACAGCATCGTCACTTTCAAGTTAGTTCGTTTCCATCGTCCGAGCGATCAACAACTCGAACAACGACTCTACCCTTAAATCAATCAGTTTGTAAGGTATAACTGTATACTTCGAGAGTTCTGCCGAAGAAAGCCGCTTAGTCCAACTAATTCGTTGAGAAATATCGTAAAGTCGGTTCGAATTTCTCTGTAACGCATTAACTGTATTCATCGCCAAATACTTTGTGACGCTCATATTATTGTATGATTGGTAAATATACCCGATATATTAACCTGTTAACACAGTGTTAAATTCATTGAACCACCCCTGTTATCTTAATCGAAACAAGGGGAACGACTATTTCGCGGCGTCGATTAACCGAATCGTAACGAGAATTTACGTCTCTCGCTGACGCGTTTTTCTCGCGAACGGTCGTAACGGTCTATATAATGCAATATCTGTTAGAAACCACATTTTTAAATATTTTACCACTCACAAAAAATGTAGAAATTTTTCCTTCTATTTTTTTTACATACACTTATTTGTAAAGAAGAAATTAAATACTTGAAAACTTTAGAGCTTCTTGAATCTTAAACGCTTTGCAATTCTTCTTGCTTCCTATATACAAGATTTCTACTTGTCGGTATTATCTAAAATACTAAAATAAATGAAAACCTTACCGAGGCATCGGGTGTAGTGTTTCCGCTTGCTAATTTGAATTCTATTAAGCGAGAAACTTTCTCTTTGACTGCGATTACAGGAACGTTTCCGTGGCTAATTAGCTCTGAATACGTCCTAAATTAATTTGCAAAGCCAAGAGTACTTTGATTCATCAGAAACTTGTAACTTCACCAAGTAACAGACTATGTTCTTGTACAGTTGTTTTTAGTTTATGATAATATTTTATCAGCGTTTTATCGTTCCGCTTTATTCCAAAGTTTCGTGAGGGTCCTAATTCTCTTCTTCAGACCAGACTTGACATTTTTATCTGAATAATTATTCAAATACAAGCTTATTTCGATAATGTCCGATGCTGATTTCATGTATCGTGGTCCATATCTTTTGATTTCTACTATAGTATCTATAGTTTGAACTGCCCGGATTTTGCAAGTTTTATCGCGATACCGTCGTCGATGCGCTACATGCGTGCGATTTCTTGATCACAAGCAACCGTCTCTCGTGGCATCTCTTCTTCGACATCCCGTTTGAACTTAGCAGGCGGTAATTCGATGCATCGCAGGTGGAACGACGGGAAAAAGCATCGGAAAAAGGAGCAGAGGAGAGGGGGTGGAGTACGAGCCAAGAAAGGCCGCATCCTGAATAATTCTAAATATTCGCATCGTGTTACGTTTGCACTAGTGAGTCAGAAAATATGCTGTTTACGTCGGGGCAAGGTGCACGTTCACTCGTCTCTGTGCCTCGACCACACGTAGGCTCAAGTCTGCAAAGAGCAAGACGAAAGTGCATTGGTGTAGCCAAGATGCTGTTTGTATTTGGTCGTATTTATGTGCGTCATTTTTGAGTCTTGGTTGTCTCATAGATTCCTAAATTTTATATTGCGTTGATGATAAACTGGTAGAAAAAATAAATGGAGATATAGAGAGTTTGCAAAGAATGTACAATACCAAGCATAAGTACTAGGGCCATATAAACAAAATAGAAACAATCCAAGCCAAAATCCTTAGAACAATGGTAAACGCCCCGTGGTACGTTAGAAACGAGGACATACGGAAAGACCTGGGAATACCAACGGTCAAGGAAGAGATTACCAGATTCGCAACAAGATACAGAGTAAGAATAGAAACACACCCGAACCAGCTGGCAGCTGAAACGTGCAACACAACAAACATCGCAAGAAGACTAAAAGGGAAACACCTAATAGACATAAAAGATATAACTTAGAAAAAACGAAGCTGTCACCCCGCTGGGGCTAGCCACCCACATGCTATATTTATTTTTATTTTATTTTTTTTTCTTCACCAATAAGATATAACACTTTACCAAATGTCCATAAGGACAAATTGTAAAATAACCAAAATAAAATAAAAAAAAGTACTAGGGCTGAGGAGCACCAAAATAATCGGAAAGGAAACGGTAAAAACTATCAGAATAATTGTATTCGAGGATTTAGTGTCAAGTATGAACTATAGCATCATAACAGAAGCGGTGTTTGTATTTACATTCCTTTGAAATCTCTATTTTTTGTGCTTAAACAATTCAATGTAACTCATGTTTTTCATTTGATGTTCAAGTTCCACCAAACTCTTTCTTTAACCTTTTCTAAAGAAATTATGTCAAATAAACTTTTGAAATTTTTTCTTTAAGAAACGTTCTGTTTGAAATAATTGTTTTTTTTAAATATGCCTTTAAAAAGTTGCTTCAATCTTCTTCAAAGAACGCAATGAACTCAAACAAAACTAAATCGACCGTCATCGCGACCTTTGCCTTTCCATCAGCCTTTATTCGTGGAACAGCAGTGACATTTATATAACGATGACGAACAGTAGGTATTAACCTGAGAATAACCGAGAAACTAGACGTATTTTCCTTCATTATTTATCGTTTGTCTCGTGGTAAGATGGCTCTTCTTCGCACTGAAACAGTTTTAAATACTCGGTAGTCGATTTCCAACGCAGCGCAGCCGCAGTCCTTGGGACTTGAAATTTTAATATTCCGTCGTACGTATTTAACACGAAAGTCAGCGAACCGGGTAAAGGCGGTTTAAATATGGGATTGTCTGTCTTGGAAAGAAATGTCAGGTCTTGTGTACAATTTTCTACTGTTTCTTTGTTGCGCCATTTAACGATTATGTTCCGCCTTTTGTTTGATTCATTTTGATTATTCTTTATCTACGTTGAGCTCTCAAAGTATTAGTCTGTTATCTCGAAGCTTTAATAATGAATGTAACGTTTGTGATAGACTTCTGCGATATTTTTGAGATCAGACATTTTCGTGTTCGTTTGTATTCACCAGTTTGTATTTTTGTAGGATCAGAACTATTTTCTCTACTCAGAGAATGACTATGATTTTTTTTTAATTACAAGTGTAGTAACTAATATTATATTAAAGATATCTTATTAAGAAGCTAAACGCGTCGCAAAATGATTTAGCAACTAAACAATTCAAAAGGCTCGTATAACAGTGAATATTTTCTAGTGAAAGTTCAACGATCAAGATCTCATAAATAGGGTAACAGTGAAATTATTTTTGCGGTAGGCATCGTGCCGTCAGAAATGATGGAGTTACAACTCAAAGAAATTAGAATTTTGAATTATTCCCCGGGCGCAATAATGTTGCCATCAGATTTATGGGTTCAATTTTAACAACCGGGAGCTTTACGTGCTCCCGCTACCTTTCGGTAGTTTGTAACTTTGTATGCCTGGAACACAGCTTTGAACTGGTGCACTGCTAAAATCGTGTGCCCCGTATCGTGATCTTATTCTCCTCTTTTCCTTGCTTTGGCCGCATCACAGTAATTCAAACTCTTTCTTCGCTAGAATTTCACCGGCGAATGCCGATTACTTTTTGCAAATGCTCGCTCGCTAAACGTTTTTGTTTCAATAGTTTAAATCTCGCGATTTTGTTTAAATCTCTGTGATTATGTGAATCTATTTAAATCACACGTTCATGCGTGTCGTCGAAACTCCGATCTAAAAAGACAATTTAAATCGGGATTTTTTATTGTTCCACTTTAATAATAAACGAATTCGCCATAACGATAGATAGTAATTGATCGCACAAATGTTCCTTTCGACCCTCTTCTGGAAGATAAATACGCGTAAAAAAGGGTCGTTAATTAAGATAAACCTTTATTTATAGGTACGATTACCCTCGTTTCTGTAGAAGAAGGCCAAAGCGGTTGTTGAACGGTGTCGACAAGGGATACTTATTTTAACCTATGGAACTTCGCACATAAGTTAACCCACGGTTCATTCGGATCTTTAGAAGGCTTTTTTTTTGCATGACTTTCTTTGTACTTGGCCTAGTGGTCACTTGGTCGCCATAGTTTTATTTATAAAAGTGGAACAGCCCGTTCAGTGTTTTTTTCTTTTTTTTTTTAATTCCTTTCCTCCTTTAACGGAAAATAGAAAAACTTAATTAATTTTAAGATAAGAGAGGGTATTTAACATTCCGTTTTTTTAATAAGAAATCGGTAGAAAACATTAATATATTCTTTAGGATTCCATTTATATATTTTTTTCATGTGGTTTTGGATATATCATGTTCTTCTGTCGAATATCTAATAAAAAGTCTAAAAATATCGGTAAAGTTGTATGAACTCGTATTTGTCAGTGTTACTCTGTGCTATCGATATTTTTTAGGCTTGCATTACCTATAAAAAAAAAAAAAAAAAAAAACACACACACACAAATACACATACATTTCTGGAAGGGTCACACATCTCCCAACTTAACATTACTTTAAACTTTCACACTTCAAATTTTCTATCTCATCGAATAACACGAAACTTTTTCATCCCATTCATATTCCATTCCAATAGTAATACTGTTCAAGTCATGGAAGACCAAAAATTCATACTTCTTCAAATTTTCAAGATAGTGACATGCAGTGACGTGTACATTTTCTATGTGGTAACATCACTGTTATTAAAATTCAATAGGATTAACGATTTCTCGCGTAGAGGGGACGATAGAAACAAAGATACGATGACACGGCGGACACATTGCACGAGCTAATTAAGGTAATTAGTCAGACATTTTCGGGCGCAAATAAGCCATCATAAAATGCGTTATTACGGTATACACCAGCAGTTGTTAGTTGAATTATTTCTCTAGATATATCATTGGTTTTTGGTATCTGAAGGATAATGAGATGCAGTCGCGCTGTCATGCATGTTGAATCAATATTTTCGAATCGTGGAACAATGCCTGCCGACGAACAATGATATGCAACAAGTATAGCCGGTTCTGATGTGTCCAAGTGAACGCATTTAAATAACCTGATTAATTAATGGCTCGGGCTGATTAGTTGAAGTCGAATTGAAAATTCACAGTCGCAGCTGATGCAGGCAAATTCAGTGTTTTGTGAGTCGGTCGGATGGTTTGTTTTTCGGTTCGGTTAAATTAACAACTTTTTCCAAATTACTTTTTCATATTCCGCAATCATACTTACCTAAATCAATCTCAGACTATTATCATATCGAAAAAATCGAGGACCCATTGACTCGCTTATATTTCGTATATAAAAGAAGTGAGGTTTTATTATTTAACGAAATCAAAACAATTTATTAATGAGCGCTTTGAATTGAACTGAGAAATCTGAACCGAAATAAATCCGATGAGACGAGATTCTCTCTGGGAGAATACCGTCAATTATCTGTAAATGTTATTCGTTTCCATTCGTTGAAATAATTCGACGAAGTCGTTCAAGCGAAATTTCATCGGGTCGAGATTTCGTCGAGCGTTTAAAACGTTTCGTCGTATTGAAAATCAAAAATGTTTCTCCACCATTACGTGTCTTTCGCATCTCTCTGATATTTATTACTTCTCGATATTCCTCTCTTGATGTCCCACGAAATTTTCTTCGCTCATTTTACCACGTCATTCTCATCCCTAGCTCGAGGAAAAGTACGTAACATCGCGTCGTAACTATTTTCCTCATTTCCAATTTCCTCTTCGCGCTTGTTCCCGCGATCCAGCTTCTTCATCCTCCATTGCTTTCGCGCTGGAGATGGCGAGGACGCTGGAAATTTATGGAAAGTGCGATTTTTAGGGGCAGTAGGAACTTAGGGGAAATTCTTGGCCGGTGACTACTTGCTAAGGAAGGAGAGAAGAAAAAAAACGAAAGGATTCTTTTCTTTTTTTTCCCTTGCTTTTTCCATCTTTTCTTTTTCCTCTTCATTCACAAAGCAGAACTGCTGATGAGGTTTCGACGCTTTCGATCGGATACATAGCCTTCGAATATTGCCTATATTGCGTTCCTATATCCGAAGGATTTCGTTGTGGAATTCGCGTCCTCGTAACCGTCGACGAATTCGACGCCCGTAAAAATTTCGCATCTCCCCGATATGATCTTCGCGGATGGATCCTTTTTATTGGTTTAAGTGTCACGATATTTCACGGAAAATTTCGTATCAAGCGGCTCGGGATCTCGGGCTTAGTGGCTTCAGGTGTGAGGATAGAAAGTGCTATGAAATATTGTTTCACGAACATTGCGTATCTCGCTTTTTTTACATGCTTTTTCCTCATATCGCGAGAAAAGTGTATCGAAAATCAGGAATTGCGGTTAGTTTTGTTTTTTTTTCCGACGAATTTCGAATATTGTGTCGAAGATCGGTCGATAAACGCACTATTTATGATTGTCTAATATTTACATGTAGTCACGATCACTGCCATATCTTCTTTCTATTGTATAAATATAAATCATAACAGGCAGACACCTCATTCATGTGTTAGGAAACATGGAGAAAAAACAGGGAAGTATTTATAGTACAATGAAGCAAGGTTAGTATAATAAGTAAAAATTATGAGTTGATAAGTAATGACTACATTCTGTTTTCGTCATAAAATTCACTCTTCGTTCATTCTCGTTGATAATACGTTACGTTAATATCATACACGCGAATTACGTCCAATAGTGTAATATGAAGCATTGATTATGTGGCAAACATGTGACAAAGTGATTTGCATGAGCTCATGATACGCCAGTCGGTTTAATAATAGTTTCAATAACAATAATTGCGTGTCAAATTTGCGACAGCCGAGGATAGCGTGCAGCTATTGAATTTCGACTGGTTGAGATTCACTGGTAATACGCATACGAAATTGAGTTATTCGGCCCATACGATAAAAACGTTAACTTCCATTCGCGCCTTTAAATCTCTTAACAATCACGTACGTGAATGAATTTGTGGATTGACGCGATGGCAAAAAATGCTGACATTAAATGCGTAACCAGTACCAGAAATGTAATTTACGGAGATAGAAGTACAACTTCAATACGAATACTAAAATCGAATATTTCTTTAATTTAAATACTCGTTCGTATCATTTGCAGTTGATATTTAGTCAAATTACGGAAACATGATATATAATGAAAATCAGCTATTGCATATTCTGGGTATTCATTATAACGAAGTTCTATCGCTTCCATAAGACACCTTGTGATCCCTGTGTCGTCTACCATGATACATACTATCTTCGTGATCATGAACGCGTTCACGTTTCAACCTGATGGAATTTCCTTCGTGTGGTCCACGAGGAAACAATGCTCACAACAGTAGAGTCTTATGACTCTGTGACCGGTAACACGGTTACTATGCTGCCATTTCTATGCTATTGGAAGAGACAGGTTTTAGGACGTTCGTGCGTGCATTCACGCCATTTTACTACTTGTAATCCTGTGGATTCTTTTGTCATGAATCGAAATGATTATGCCACGATTTTCCATTTTTTTTCTTTTTCTTTTTTTTTTAGCGAAGAAATATGAATCTCTACGAAGAGATAATTTTGCAGTATTATAAAACATCATTCATTGTATTTATTATATCAGTTACATATTAATTAATTGGCCGCAGGTATATTAAATTTTGTATTATTTAATACTACTCTTGTATGACCATACAAATTTAATACTATGAAAAGTAAGGTAAAGGATAAAAAATAAGTTCTATAATTTGTTCATAAAATAGAAGGCAAGGATAAATTCACAGGATAAAGAGTATCCTATGAAATAATTTTGTTCCCTTAAATACTGAAATGTACAGTAATAAGCACCTCTTTCAAACAAAAATAGTTTCCCATTACTCCTTTTTCCCCTGGAAACGTTAAATTATGTATGTGTGTTTACGCTTACGTCTTTCATACGCCATAATTGTTTGTTTGGTAACAAGAAATATATATTATTCCGGGTAATTTAAATGCGTGCTTCATTCAACACGCATATGCTAGCAAATTTTTCGAATCAGCCACGATATTTTACGGTTCATTGCGCAGAATTTGATTGGATCATCGAAATTTAAATGGTTCCCGAAAATCTCTTTATTCACATCGATTTTCATTCACAATGAATATTTAACGGGTTGTTTATCGATGATTTATTATTATTCGCCTGAACTATTACGTATTTATGATTTTTACGTTTTTTAAGTATTAATTTGCGTGACCCATATTGACTCGTTTTATGCACATAGCACATTAAATTGCAAGTGATTTATTTTACTGTTATATCTATGCTACTCGAATACTGTATTTGCAACTTTTAATTACGTAAAGATTTCAATTTATAATTTTAAAGAAATTACGTTGAAAATCAATTTTATCTATTTTTTAAAATTGTTGTTTAGTCTTTTGTTAAAAAATTATACAATATTAATTAATAATTCATAACTTTCATTTCCATACGCGTTGCATCATACTTTTACAATCTTTTCTTTGCATATATTTAACTAAGCTACTAATGGTTAAATTCATATTTAAATGTTTTTTACATTAACGTGCATTATACATTCTTTTACGTCGAATTGAGAATCAGATGCTTTATTTCTTAGATAGGATGTTTACGTTAGAGACTCAAAAGGTTGCTGAACACTTCTATTAGTCAAGCTAACCCATCCACGGCATGGTATGTAAAGTTTAAATTAATATCGCCGCGGGCAGCTTGCTGTCATGGCACAACAACGTTTTTCTTAAAATTAATTTAACCTTCAGCTAAAGTTAAATCGTTTTGCGGTTGAAATTACATCCGAAACTTGGACGAGCTTCCTGTTAATAATGCAATTGAGATCTTAATATTATAGAACCACTGCAGCGCTCGTCTATTTCGCAGAAAATCATCTAGTGATAGAATTTCTACATTCCAGTAGTCGAAAGAACATCTCCGTATTGATACGAGAACACGTATGCGATTATTTTAATTATTCTTGCTTATTTCTCGCTTTAATAATATTATTGGTAAATTATTGCGTAAAAGTGGTAGTTGCCAGGTAGTAGACTCATCTGGTATAAACAATTATCTGTTATCGTGTCTTTATTTTATTTCTGCTTCCAAGGAACGAATTATATTATGACTTCCTATAAGATCTTCAACAATTGCTTGGACTGTTGATTACACACTTCAAAGATTGTTTTTAAGCACATCTTTTGATTCTGATTAGAAAGCAGAGGGGGAAGACAGACGACGTTTAAAGCTTTTACCGTAGCCATTTAATGACTGTCTCGAATGAGCTTAGGTTTATCTAGGACGTTATATTGCTTCTTTCCGTCTCGCTATCGAGTGTAATACGAGGTTAAGAGATTATTGGACAAGACCACTCCAGGAAATTACCGAAGCGCTCAGCGAATTAAGAGTTATTCTAAACTCCCGCTTTCGGTGATTAAACTTCGTTTCGCATGAAACAATGGCAATTGTAAGTTTAGGCAAACTAAAAGTTTCTTATAGACTCTCCGATTCTCAATTTAAATAAAATATTTAAATGTTTCAGATTAAAACGTTTTGATCTTATTTAATGCAATAAAAAAGTAAAATAAATGAAGAGATGAAAGGGAAAAACGCTGTACTTAAGATGATTGGGTTTGTTACGCAAGCGTTACGCAAGCACATTTTTGAGAACATGTTAATTAAAAATTTTACGACTAATGTGAAGATTGAGCCAGAAGATGGGGTCTTGAAATTGTTATATGAACGTAAATGGTCTGTGTTTCCATGGGTCGTATAAATTGCTGGACCTGGTGTCTGTATACTTCATAGCGATAGACGTGTCGTAAATCCATGACATGATGCACGTGCAACTCACAGGATCACAGGATCCGCTCTTCGGACCTAATTGATTTCCTTCGCCTGTATCCATTACTATCATTTTATTAATCTTTCAACTATTAATATAGGCATAATGCTTGAAATCGTAAAAGCATTATTTGTTAGATTGATTTATACGAAATGTCGTTTTGTCGGTTTGTATGAATTTGACAGGTCAGTATCATCCATTAGATTTTGTTTGATATTCTTTCTATCTGTTCCAAAAATATCCATTACACCATTATTTAAAAAATCAAATAAAAGAAACACATCATTTCATCAATATCGCATTAAATTCTGACACAATGACTAGTACTAAAATTTACTTTACGAAGCATTAAGAAATCTTACCTGTCAGAGAAATCCGAAACGTTTCAATATTCATACACAGTTTATCGTGGGTGTTCCCATCCTGACCACTCGACAAAGATCGATTAATTCATTTTACTGGCGATTACGAACAATCCGATTATTTTAGCTGACTAACAGAACAGCACAAGCGTCCCGGCACAGTCGCGATACGTCAAACGAACTGGATACCAAATGATACGGTGGCAAATCCATTTTTAATTTCTAATTGTTTTCCCAGCTCGTATGCAATAGGACCTTGTCAATTATGAAACTATTGAATTTCGATAGAGAATGTTGTAACACGTGTAAAAAGCGTCGCAATAATTGATATCCTAAATATTTCCTTATCCTCTCGGCCAAAATTGTTGGATATTTATTTGGAAACGCACTGGCTGAAAGGATCAGTATATTAACACTACGACTTATTCATAACTTGAAATTATCATAGAGCGCGAGTCGCTTAATGCTTTTGCTATCGCTCGAGTATATATGTATTTTTACATTTATAGTTGGATACATGTGTCTTAAATTTATCGCTTTTAATTCAATCGCTCGCTATAAATCGATCATTATGAAGCAATTTTCCAAAAAACTTCTTTTTAATAACTTTTATAATAGTGTTAATAAATTAACGTTAGTCACTTATCAGTATTATTACTAACGAAACAAAAATTTTTGTGCCCGACTTTTCCAATAGGGAGTTCAAATCCTCAGAAAGAATATCAAAAGATTCAGATAGAGACGCAATGTCCCTATGAACAGAGAAACTTGTATAAAAGTTCAATGAACCGCAAGTTCGTTCTGTTTTACAAAGGAAAATATTCGCTAAGTAACATCGGTATAAAAATTGTCTGGAGATTTCTTGTTTGACTTTACTAACCAACAAGAAAAAATTTCAAACTTTCTGTGTCAAATCAATTTAATATAAAATTCCCCTTTTTTCATTTTTCTGCCACTCCTCTAGCAAATCAACGTACATATTTCAGAAAATTTCAAGTCAGATTAAATTATTTTTTAAATCATACACATATGTATACATACCTCTTGATATCTCAATACAAAATAATGCCTTAAAAAATTCTCATCTTGAAATAATCAAAATTTCCGTACATATTTCTCAAGATTTTTAATAATTTATTTCATATTGTCCCATTCTTTCTTTGCAATGCATTAGATCCATGCGAAAAGAAGTCGGCGAGTTGATCCATTGCTATACTTCACGTTTACTGAAATTGAATTTTGGCGTGCAAGTTTCGTTTACGAAGAAGTATAAATTCTACAGCGACAAATGGTTCCGTTGGGACTGGAAGGGTTAAACTAGCTTAGGCAAGCGAAACAAAAGGAAAATAAGAATATAGAGATACGAGAAGGAATTTCAACTGTTCTCAGCAATAACGCTAAAAATCCTTGAATGTTTGTTCATGTAATATCTTTCTTAAGAAAATAAATAAAAAAGTCAGACACTTTAACAGAACTTTAATATCATTTGCAATAAAATATCATTATGTTTTTGATACACTTTCATTTTTATATGTAGGATTTCTATTACAATAATTTATCAGAGAATAAAGTTCCAGAGTTATTAATTAAGAAATCTGAAATAAAAGAATTATATATGTAGAACTGAATGGAACAAAATAATACAGCTCAACGAGTAGAATCACAACAGTACAGACGCTACTAAAGTCACAACTTATTTGTAATTAACTTGAACTTTACATAGACGATGCATATTTCGGGTATTAGAAAAATAAACTTATAGTGCATGTGTCTCTTTCCTCTTTTTTTATTTTAATGTCTGTTCTTATATCGCATATTGAATTCACTCACATGACGTGTGGGTTAAAAGCTATTGCTTTATGTTGTTCGTATCATCTTCAAACAATTTTTTTACATCCGTAGTTAAAATGTCATACACAGGTACATAGATATAGTATAATACAACCGTAAAAAACGCGCTTCTTTATTTCTACGTGTCATGGGTGTCACTCAATTTGGAGCGTTGCATTGTTCACCTTTGTCCTTCTCTTTAAAATTCCATCCGCGTCGTATGATCAAACGAAATAATTTATTTCATTATTATAAGATATTTATTGTAAAAAGCAAGAATGCTTTTTTCCCGCTTCCCTCCTTATAAAACATTTAATAAAAAGCCACTTAATAACGATCTAATAAAAGAATGTGATGTTTCGTAAGAGAAGGAGAAGCGATCGAAAGCGACCAGAGGTTGGATCGAAGGTCAAGAACTCGCAAAAATCGGAGGAACATGAAAATCGCGGTGCTTTATGAAACGAGCGCCAATAAAACGGCACGCGACAAATGTTACGGTGCCTTTTCTGGCGCGAGCAGTAGAGCAGAGGATACGGCAGACATAGAAATAGTCGGCGAAAACAATGTTGTGAAAGAGAAAAGCGAACGTAGTAGAATAGAGAAGACAGAAGAAGGGAAAAGTGGAAAGGAAGACAGAATAACGAAAATGGTATATAGAGACATAGAGAAAAGGTGCGAGGGAAAAGAGTGAGGGGTAAGCTAGACAAGCGATGAAAAAATGAAACCTTGTACGCTCGTGAGCGCGTGTAGTCGCTAAACAATGGCGTCAGAAAATGGGTTGGCGCGTTGTCGGACGTCGGGACGTGTCCTCCGCCTCTCTTGACTGGAGGACTAAAAGGGAGGCAAGAGATAAGAGAGAAGGCGAAAACCAAGGGAAAGTGTTGAAGGATGTTAACCTTTTGCGATATCGTATCGATAACAGTGTATTAGCTATGTCGGACAGTTTGACAGCTACTTGTCATTCGTATCGAGCAATACACGAGCTACTCAGAATCCAAATTGATCAATTCCATTTGTGAAAATTTCAGTTTTAGTACTAAGATGACCGATGTTTGAATGTTTAATTTTCGAGAAACCAAATTTAATTAACTTCCATAGAATATAATACAAAAGCAATACAAAGTATAATACGACGGTAAAAAATTGTATATTTAAGCCTTTAGGTCTTAAAAATTGTGTAATCAAAACTATCATAATAATACTCTACGACAGTATTAATCATACCAGGTTTTTGTTTCCACATCCTTGCGATACAAAATTGACATAAAATTCGCGATTTGTAATTGAATTATGAAATTTTTTATGTTGGTAGAATCGACGTCGCTTCCATTTGAGCGCAACATATTACAATATTTGAGAAAGCAGTGGCATATCAGGACGGAAACAAAATAACGGATTTCGGTAAACAAAACAGTGAAGATATGGGTCCTGGTCCCTTCGTACGGTGTCGTTCCACGAGACAGCGTTATAGCAACGACAACACAATAACGCGTCCTTGTGGGAGTTCAGCGAAGATTCGCTTACGTATAGATACGGAAGACGCGCGCGAAGTTGAACGGAAAAAATTAATAGTGGCAAGCAGCATTTGAGGAAATTCGATGCAAACGATGAATTCATTGATATGCTTATTTAATTTGCTAATTTAATATTATTAAGAAGCATTTCACGTTTAGTATGATTTGATATAAAATAAAGAAACGTTGAAATTCCTACACATAACTTAAGCGTCTTAGATATCAGACAAAAATAATATTTAGTTCGAAGGAGTAAATATTATAATATTCATAACAGAAATGTGCTTCTACTCTTAATTACTCACAATTGCCCTGAAAATAACGCGCGCGCGACTATCATTAATTATTATTAATAAAACATCAAGTAGCTTCCACAGGGAGTGACACAAAATCAATCCTTGTTCTGTTGCTTTACGAATTTCATTAAATTGTTTTCACTACTACGGAATACTTCAGTACCGAAAGAACGATCTATCTGTCGATATCTATACAAGTTAAGCAATGTTAAACAGATCGTATTAATCTCTAATGCAAAGTAGCGAGTGTAGAAAGACTTCTGGTATGTTATGTGCCCGCCAAATATGTGGATGAGAGTCAAAAGTGAGTATACCTCGAAGGCAAAAAATTGATTCAAAAAATCTTACTCATATGTTGCATAAATTGAAAATTGACTGAAAATGATGTGAAAAATATAAAGCTGTACAAATTAATAGTGTGAAATATATACAAGCCTGTAATTAAATTAATATTATACGAATCTCGATTATGTAAGGTGTGTACTCACTTTTGATTCTCACTTATATATACATATACATATAAAAGTTATATACAGGTATGTAAATAGCAACATATACTAACTACACCTAATCCCTTTAGGACGAATCCATACATTCGCATGCTGGAGCATATGTACCTACTTCACGCGTACGTACGAATCGCCACATAAATTCATACACATATATCCGACTGGCGCGTAAATATCCATGCATATGCATGCATATGCATGCACATATAAATTCATATATACATACTTACGTGTACATACCGGTAGGTGTGTGTATAGGGTGTTGCACAAGGATGGACCTACAAGTTGCTGAAAGATAATTGCAGAAAAATTCTGAGCAAAAATCATGGTAACTGTGTGTATCTTATCGTTGTTTGTGATAAGACACAATATCTTTATTAAACACTTAGAATATTTGTTTTTAATACAATCGCATATGATTTATAAAATGTAATATTTATCATTGTTATTATTATATCATCAATATTACTTTAGAATTAGTTGAAAGTATTTCGAAATTATGAAATCCGTGTAATATGCCCTGTTCTATATAATTATGCAAAGCATTTAGCGGTTCAACCGATCGCAAACACAAACCGAACGCATAACTGAGGAGAAATTGGTTGACGCATAACTTATAGAACACCGTGTGTGCTTGTAACATAAATGTACATAAAGGTCTCGGTGTTAGGGTGCGATGGGCAGGGTAGATGTAGGTTTGGAGAGGGTGTTGCGAGTCATAGGTGAATCGAGGCGATCTGCATAGGCGCGCTATCGGACGCGCGGTGGCGGTCACCTTGTTTGCGATTGGCTCGTTGACTTAAGCCGATGATGCACGGCTTCTGACTGTGCGTTGAATATAAATCCCAAGCCCGATGCCGGTTCTGGCGGACATTAGCTGCGTCGAATAAATCTGATCGCGACCGGATAACGTCCGCGAACGAACTTCCTACCGCTCGACGGTTTAATGTAGCTCAGATGACCAGATTTTAGATCGAGTCAATTCGACGCGAAATGTGAATCAACCGCGCGTGAATTGACAGACGAATACGCCTTGCATTTCATAAAATGGATAGCATACATTGATTTTTACTCTGAATTTGATCGTGAGGTTCGTTGGACATTGTGAATTTTGAAAGATGCACAATCTGCTAAGATTTTCATACAGTTCGCGAAGCTGATTATATTGTAAGTATTTATGATTCGACTATTTGCCAATCCAAATTTCTTTAGTTTTAGTTATTAGATATTTTTATCAGTGAAGTATTATTTATTTAAGAACGATATGTATATGATAAGAAAACAATAATTAATTAGATATATTATAATGTAAAGTATTCGATAAAGTACAATTTTTTAGAGTTTTTCAATAAATGTGACGAGTCGATGTTCTAATACTTATGGCTAACTCTATATAAACTTGAATATTATTCAAAAAACAATAAGAAAAGAAAAAGAAAATTAAACATAAGCGTATCAATATTATTAAAGAGGTCAGCTGAAATTTCATTTCATCCAATTCCGCCCTTGCTGATTCTTAATCGGCTCGAAATTCCATCCGTGCTGATTCTTAATCCATTTGAAATTCTGCCATGCAGAAAGGCAGGATAACTGATCGAAGCACCTGGCAGCTTTTTGTTATCGAGCCGTGTACTGAATTTCAGGCAAGAATTAATCCTGCGTAATACCCGCTGGTGGATGTTGCACCGCGAACCACAGAGTAAATAAATAAAGTAGAACGATAGGTAAATAAAGCATTCTACTCAGTCGTCGGTACTCTTACGTCGCGCTCCTTTCATTCTCCTTTACCTTCGTTCCTCTCGTGTCCCACTCTTTCATCTCTTCCCCTTGTCTTCTCCTTCTTCTTTTCTCTTCTTTTGTCTGTCTCCGAGCATCTCTCTCTCCGTCTTGTACACGTGCACCCCTTTCTCTCGGAGCACGATTTCAACCCTTCTCCATTCCGCTCCTTGCATAGCCGTCTACAGTGTTTACCTGCGGGAAACCATCGACCTACGTCGACATTCTCGTTGCCGGCGTCAGTGAGGAATACTCCAATTTGTCAACCGCGTACGAGCACTTTTTTTCCAAGACCCTCGGCTGTCGCGTTTCGAAGGGTGAGCTTTCAGGAGAGCGACACAGCAACCGCGTCAAGTGCGTCGCAGTGACGTAACCCTAACTGCTAAGGGCATACTACGATGGCCTATGGTCTACGGTGTAGAATCGAACAGAGTGGAATTTGATAGTCTCAGTTAAGGTTTGCTTTGGGGGCCGGAATTTACATGTATAGGAGCTACCGTTGCAGAAGGAACGTTGCACGCGTTGCGTGCGGTTTGCGGCTTTCGCTCTGCTCGATGCGTCTTTCCTCGTTGATGAACCTGTTGCCTAGATATCCTTTGAGTTTTCAACTGGGTGATTAGCTAACGCGATTTCTTAACTAATGATTTAATTAAAAGCAATCCCTTTTTCAATGTCGTTTTCCTATTTATTTGTCTTGGTTAATTATTTATCTTCGCGCGTATACTACAGTGGCTTACGAAAGTATTCGAACACTCCTAGAAACTTTTTCTGTATGTGTATATTATACACGACAGCTTGAAATCTTATTAGCGCGGTAACGACATACGGTAAGATTTTAAACTAGTTTGAAAATATATTATTCGCGATTAGAGTCACAAACTAACTCGCGAAACTATCCGCGTGAATTCACGGGTGGATGTCTGAAACCGTTGCCATGAGCAATTGTTGCTGATTGTTGCCGCACGCTGTACGGAGCACAAAGCCGAAACTACAAACAATAAGGGCAAATCGCGCAAGTCGTCGAGAATTTCCGGTACTATCGTAGTCGTGCTCGTGTAATGGTTAAGACAAGCTGTAATCGTCAGACTGAATCAATAATCCTGGTCTGTTAGTTTCCTTTAATTTACCGTGTAACAGAATTAGGTATAGAAGAGCAAGGGTAGATTGCGATGGTGGTGGCAGAAGTGCAATCGAAAGGCACACGTCGCTCGCTTACGAGGTTCTTGATGAATTCTGAAAGCGAGTCCGCGCGATATTATCGGAACTTCGTGCATCAAAACGCGATTAATGTAATTTATGAGGCTGGTTGGTGTGATGCTCGCGGCGGAGAATCACAGATTCGAATCACGTGTGTATATGGTTGTGAGCGTCACGCCGTGTCGGGGAGCTTGTTACCGTCGTTTCACTTTCGTTCACGTTATGTATGATTTTCTCGAGGTGTAGTTAGAGACGTGTTTGAAATTAGGGCGGGGATAAGGAAAGTATTTCACAATCCGTTGATAATTACAATATCATGAAATCGGGATTATAATCTGGTTTAATAATTTATTTCAAAGATTATAGATATTATTATTCCAAGTTTCTATTGCTGGATCGTTATAATTTTTCTCTGCGATTTTTTTTATCGATATCATACGATAGAAAGTATCATACATTTTTTTCAAAGTTTTACAATGGAACATTGCAAAATTTACTATAGATCTTACAATTTTATATACAGCGGTAAGAATATTTACTTCTTTTACTTGTATCGATGATACGTTTATGGATCCATAGAAAATCAGTGACACCACGTTGAAAATATTTTTGGCATGCAAACCCAGTACTGATTGATCATCTCCGGTAAAATTGAGCGATGACCAACATCAATTTAATAGTATCGATTCGTGACAACATCCTCACGTACAAGTTATTCTCCCTTGTCAACCCATCATTTCCAGAATTCGAAAAATTATTTAGTTTCCGTCATTCGGTGAGATTGGTCAATGAAACTGTCAACCTGTATACACTTGCTATAAATAACAAAATAACAATAGTATCTACTAACTTAATAAGATTTATACTTCGTCGTATAACTTTGTATATTATTCGTATGAAAGTATGGTATACAGAAGATTTATGTTATTTGCGAGAAAGTAAAATACTATTAAATTTTAAAAGTATTAAAGTAAAATACTATCTATAAAGTACTGCAAAACGCGCTCTAACAAGCATTTGAAACTATTCAAACTAAATTTGGATTCTTTTAAATTTGTAAATTTAAAGTATCCAAATTATATATTATCTAAGGAACCGGCCTCATTATTCTTATGCAATCTTAATAATAAAATCTTATTCAAAGTATCTTTACATCGCATCTTACATTACACATTAATAATATTCTTTTACGCTCTATATTCGCAACACATGTAACTGTAACTATCTATTACTTTACAAATTCGTTTTATCGAATCGGTAACACGTTTTACCATTACAATAACACGGAGATCTCCGTCTTATTGTTTTTTGCCGACGTTCTCGCTAACGATCCCCAGCATTTCCAGTCAGTACAGATTTTACACGGTCCAGAATCACGGTCTGAGACATCAGTGCACCTCAAGCTGTGGAGTTCTTGCTATATTCCAACGGCTCAAAACCACACATACCGGACGTTGCATGCAAACCCTGCATTGCAAGCAATAATCCGGGATTGTACCAGTTGCATGAGTCGCCGGCAGAATCGTAGGCTATATTGCACCGTACAGTTATATAGTAATGCATTGCGAGTTATCGTATCGGAGCGTGATAATGGTTTCGTATTATTTCTGTTCGCTTCGCCACTGTTAGCCAATGCGATTAACGTTCGAACGAGATTTCATTTTTGCTTACCTGGTCCATCATTGCCGAAAACAATTTTCCGAATGTTTGCTTGGTTTGATCGATTATATCGAGAGAATTTATGAGTTTATGTGTCTGCAGTTTATGGTTTTTAAAGAGCTTAAGAGTTAAAATGCGAAACGAAAATTCTCTCACCACTTTACTCTTCTGTACTCAATATATCTACGTAATTTCAATTTCCCTTCATCATGTTCCAATTATTTTCAATACTTTGACGCGCAACTTTTCTATTCCTCTCAATACTTTTTTGATATTCCAATTCGTCTCAATACTTTATCTTCCTTGTTCCATTTTCTTTGCGCCAAACTATCATATGTCACCACATCAATATTACAGCACGATCGTTAAAAAAAGGAAGAAGTACGTCGAATTCGTCGCGAAACTAACGCACTTAGCAGCCTTGCTAAATTCCCCGGAAATCGCAAACGAAATACGTAACTCGAAACTGGTCTCAAGCATCCCCATCCGCGTCGTTATTTGCATAACATAACTTTCACAATATCCGACGATGCTCGGACGATCGAAGCATAGTTCTTGCCACAGCCTAACCGTTCACCATCGCCGGCTATGATTCTGATACAAAAGCCACGGCTGCAAACAATAATCCCGTATCGTACGAGTTTCGGAATGGTTGCATCCTCGTTCGATATACGAATAGTTGTTGGTCAGACGGAGGAGCGATCAGAGTAAACGGTGAATAGAGCGAAATGTAGAGAGGAAGTCGAGCATAGAGAGGCGTGTGTAAGTGGTTCGGGTTCGAATCGCAGCCGCGTTGAATTGCAAGGTGGTCCAGGAACTATTGAACGTATGCTCGCTACGTTTCTGCCGCGCTGATTCGACGATTGTTGGCATCGCGATATTGGACTGACGTTCTCTCGGTGACGTGACAATTTGCAGCCGCCAGTCGTTTCGTTCATTCATTCGTTGCTTGCTGGATGCTTAGGGCTGTCCGTTTTGCGCGATATTCCCAGGATGTAGTGAGTTGAGTGTTACAACTTTCGAACTCGTTCTTTTTTCGGCCTTTAATACCATGTTTCATATTCAGATTATTTTTAGCGACTATACTGGATTTACATGTCAGTACACAGTGGATACAAATATACACATTATATTTATTGTAGTATTTACAACCTAATTAATTGAGTTCAAATATAGTTGGAGACAAAGATAAGTAAATAAGCAGTGGAAGTAGGTGAAATGAAGTTTAATCGGACTAGTTATACCACTGTTATACTTAAATCTTATTTAAGCAATATAAATGAAAGTGGTACGAAGCGGCGAAGGCGATAAACTCATAATCTGCTGTAAAAGCAAAAAATGACCCACACGATGAATTTATGATAAGAGTACCGATTATGTCAATCAACTTTGTAGTTTTGAATATAACATCAAATATAACAACTTGTACCATCAAATGGAGCTTTGAAAAGTTACAATCAGCAATTGTTTTAAGACACAATTGGCATTTTAATCAAATTTGCCGAAACGTGGCTTTGCTCCGTACAAGTTCCTCGAATGCACGCACACCTGGTCGCATTGTTCTTGTTGCGGTAGTCCGAAGGATGCAGCGGCAAGGACGTAGGAACGCTATGCCGAGTTTCTGGCCGCTGCACGCCGCATTATAGGGCGCTGGCCATACGTCTGTATTCCATTATGTAATGGGCCATTGTACCGCGCAATTCTGCCATGGAAGAGGACAAATGCCATTGGGTGTCGTATACATCGGTCCAACGGCAGACTCGGCTCTCTTAATCAAAGCAAACGACCGCGAATTGAAATTATTGATGTCAAGAGGATAGTGCTGACCTGTCAAGTATCACCGACTTCTTGAACATTACTTTACTATGATTTTAATAATTAAAGTCCTTATGTCATTCATTTTTAGCAATATAATTTACAAATTAATATTCATTTGAGAATACTCTTACCGGAAATAGAATCTTCTTTCAGGTAGGTATGTTCAGTGTTGTACTATGTATGGAAAGTAAAAAAAAAAAAAAAGGCAAAATACCGCAATTTGTGATGCAAGTGAAATCAAGAATCTTTTGTGACTTAAAATGAAGAAATGTTTAGTGTTGTACTATGTATGGAGAGTAAAAAAGGAAGTAAAATACCGCAATTTGTGATGCAAGTGAAATCAAGGATATTCTCTGATATAAAATGAAGAAGCAATAATATTTTAAATAATAGTGTATACACTAATAAAAGAGTAATAATTACTGATTCAATAATTTAATATAATTGTAACAAAGAACAAAATGTTCAACGTATATTAACACGTTTCAATTATCGTAACACTATCAATTACATTGTTCTTAAGATTACACTGTTTTTCTATCTTTATCAGACTTCCAAGACCATAAATATGTGATATGGTTACATTTCTAAAAGTATTCATAGAATATTTCCTCTTCAAATACGTTAAAAATGAATAATTATCCTTATATCTCTATCGCGAACAGTTACCTTATTATTTTCGAATACCACAGTTAAGAATGAGTTAGAATCTAATCGTTAGACGAGACGACGTTATCGGGAGGTGAAGCACATTCGCGGAAACGATTCACTCCAACTATTCATTCAGGCACGCAACAAATCCTCCTCGAGCTTCGAAACAGTTGCGGAAACGCAAATCCCTACCGCGCAAATAAACATCGAGAACTAATTGATTCACTAGTAACTAACGCACACATAGAGTCAGATATATGTATATATATAGTGAGAGAGCGAGAGAGAAGAAGAGGAACGGATGGGATAGGCGGAGAAAGCAAAGTGTGCTAAGCACACGATGAACGAAGCGTCGCGTCGTGGAACCGTGACGAAAATTACGCCTTAAAACCCGATCGATTTCACCGTTGAAACACGATACACTAATTTAGCCTAATCCAGGTGATTATCTTAGTTGACTCCGGTGGTCTCTTTGGTAACCGAGTATCCAACAGCGCGATTGCCAATGAAAAACAAAAAGAGAAAGGCAGGAATAGAGGAAATAATGAATGTAAGAGATAAAAGGGTGAGAGAGGGAGAGAGAAAAAGAGAATGAAAAAAGGAAGACAGAGAAACTGGAGGGCAGAGCAGAGAGGTGACAATTAAAGGTAAGGGGGACGTGCACGGGCGCGTAAAGTCATTAGCCTTAATTGGAGTACGCCAGTCGCCTGTCAGTCGTTGAATAGGTGACATACGTTTCGCGATATGTTCCGTCGTTCGAGAGGAAACGTCCAGCATCGTCCAGGGCCATCGATTTTGTCCGCGTGCAATCGCGTATACGCGCCCTCGCCGATAACGCGAACCGCCGCGTCAAGTCATTTCGCAGCCGACTGTTCTGTAATTAATTGAGCCTATTTGTAACGCACTCGCTACGAGGATGAGCCTCTCGGAGTGGCTGTCTGACTGGCGACGCGTCCGCTTCTCGACCTCGATTTACCTTCGATTCGCCAGTAGGGGATCCATTGTATTGCAAGTTGCTAGTTTTCTTGGAAAATCTTGATTGAAAAATAATTTAGTGCCGATTAAACTGTTATATCGTTTTGTATGTTCTGTTTTCTCGTTGACGATAAAGTATCGTTCCTTATTCATAAAAATATCGTTTCTAGCTGTCTATTTTATCAGTCTTCTACATTAGATATACACAACGTAGCAAAAGATATATTTAAAAATATTTTATGTTTTATGACATACTGTTTTAATATTGAAAACAAACAATGTTACATATGTAATAATCACTTGCAAGTGACAGATTGTGTTCAAGTTGGAGCAGTTTCTTACAAGATTCTTCTTGCCTACGGAGATGACAAGATGTTCGCTGCAGAAGCTTCTCTGCAACTGTGTGGTGAAACTTTATTTCCCTCGGCATCCTTGAATTGCTCAACTCTCTGGAAATCAATATTCACGACTCGATTAAAGCGAAACGCTTAATAAGAAGAAACAATGAAAGATAATAGGACGAAATGAAAAGATTCCTCGAATCTTGCTTCTTGTTCAATATCACTGAACATTAAATATCATGGTTCTTTTCACGGTTGAGGAGGGATGCAAATGTTTCAATCTCTTGGTTGATTTTAAAGTGTAGCCTTAAAGTCTCTTCTTTGCCATTTCCTTTAATAAGATTCTAGTTGTAATACTTGCACTAAAAATTATATTTCTGGAAAAATCGTTAGATTCCTTCGTGTTTATATTTTTCCAAAAATTGTGTTTGTCTCAAAATTATTCCTTCCAAATTCTCATATTTTTCATGCACAAAATATATATTCGTTTATTCAAGTTTTATACCGTATATCAATATTAATCCTTATGATTTTCGAAATTTCAAAGCAAATACGCTCACAGCAAACATTTCCAAATGCTCAATGAATTAATACTAATTCCTCTGTCGCTGCAAACTCGAAAAGTAAACGTTCCCACAATAGACATTCCTAAATTCACAATAAATTAATGTTAACTCCTCTGATCAGAACGACCACTGACCCATTAATTTCCCCCCCGATAAGCTTAATTCGAGATGTCTGGTATGTAGCGAATGAAAAAGGTGTAGTGAACTACAAAATGAATCTGGTATTTACAAAGAACCAGGCAGTTGTCTAAAAAAATATGAATCAATGGAAACATCGACTATTCGTGTCGTGCTCTCGAATACATGAAACTAACTCTCTGGTGGCGTTGCCAAAAACAAAATGTAGGTCGCAAACAAGGACGATCAGCCGACCTGGTGAAGATTTATTCGAATTCAACGACTGGGCACAGATAAACGGTGACTGGCCCGCGTTGAATGCGTTCGATTAACCGAGCACAGATTTTCACGCTGATGTAGTTTTTCCCGACGCGTTCAGTTAAAACGAAAAGAGACAAACGAAGATACTTGCCAACTTCGAGTAACAATAACGAAAGAATAACTCGATAAAATTGCAAAATTTTCACTGAATTCCTCTCGTCTGTTAAAAATGTAATCATTGAATAGAAATTCTCTTCACATTTTTCTATACAATGAAGCATCACATATTCCAATTACAGTCGACCTGACTTAAAATGGAGCCGTTTCACCTTTTCTGGCGCTCACCACAAGTACTTACCTATCTATGGACTATCACGCTTTTCATCTCCTCTACTTTCCTAGGAGGTTAATTTAGAATTGAGCCAACCCACTATTCCTTTTTCTAGTTTCCGTTTTTTTCTCCTTGAAAATTGCCAGCACCAATCCTTTCTCTCTTCTAGTTATTCGAAAAGTATAATAGGAAAACTAAAATCAATGTATTATTAAATAATATTTTAGAGTTTCAACAACTTTTTGGCAGTATTTTAGTAAGAAAATAGAAGAAACATTGCCTTGTCTTGCGTCTATCTATCAAACATCTAGTTAACTTCACGGCTTAAGGATTTCTCCCGCTCGATAAACTTCTTAATTGGTTTACTGTAATGTGTGCATACAGGGGTCGTAAGATAAAAATGTATACTGTGTTTTAATTGGTGATTCAAAAAACAAGAATCTGTTTACGGCTCTCTATAACGTGCCGTGGTCGCGTGTTTAAAGAGAAGCGAACCTAATATGATAATAAAATGATACAGCCAATAATGAAAATAATGTTTATGCTGGTATTAATACCTTAAGGAATCCGCAAGATTTCTGAGTTCTATTAATTAACAAATGACAACGATCAAAAATGAAAAATACAATTTATTAAGTAATAATTATGTTTGAAAATATTTTCCCGATAACTTATAATATTTATATGATATGTTATTAAAAATACAATAATTATACAGTAAGTATTAAAAATATATCTCGTGAAGTATGTATATTATATTCGATATTGCATGATATGCGATAAGTGAGAAGTGTAAAAATACTAATGTTAACTTCTATTTTCAGTTACGTTCCTAGATTAAATATCCATATAAAATATTTTCATGCCAGATATATTTGTGTGTATACATGTACATAAATATTATGAAATAATTTAGTTTGAGAAGTTTCTTTTAAATTTTTTACACCTCCGCTTTTTTTCCTTTTTTTTGTTTTGTTAATGAAAACGTTAAAGTAACAAATTTCATTTCGCACGTTGAAAAGCTTTGTGAAGTCCGAGTTAAATAACAAACAGATAATTGAAGGGAAATTCGATTAACGAAAGCACAAATGAAAGTACAGCGATCGTACATTCGAAAAAATCTAATAATCCTCTGCACCGTGTTCGTTTGTTAAACGTAACATTGAAGATTATTAGGCAATGCTATAAACACGTTACAAGTATGAAATTGTATAGTGTGCACAAGTAATGAAAGTGGGGAAGCAATGAAGTTTTAAAATGAAGCGAAACAAAACGGCGTAACTTTCAACGACTTGTACGCTCTGTGAATTACAGAAAAGGAAAGTAATTAAACGCTTTCAAAGGACGTTTAAGTGGTCCACAGAGTTTCGAAAGGTTCTCGAAAGGTACTCGAGAAAGGAAGGTAATAAAATAGTGCATGTTTAGGTTTGCGAATTGAGAATTAAAGATCAATCAAAGTGTAGCCAATAATGATAACGAAATAAGGGAATTATCAGAAATTATCGAAGAGATTTTAAAAGTCTTTAATCTCGGAAGCTCGATACTCAGAGGGTATAAGGAACTTCAATTCTTCTTTTACGAAAATTAATGATTTTGAACTTGTTTGAAATTAAGATGTTACATCAATTAAATAGTTTTGCAAGTTAGTGTAAAGAAATACTTCTACGGCTTAAAAATAAAGTTCATCACAGTCCTATGCATACTTCCAAACTTCATAAAATTGTACTACCTACGTGAAGGAAGAAATAATAATGAAAAGGATACTAAACAAATCCTTGGACATTCCTTTCATAACTACTATATTAATAAACAGAATTCAGTAATATTACGAAAGCTATGTTGTAATGTTATGAAAACATGGCTTGGTAATATAACAAGATGTAATATTCATGACGGCCACTAGGCTGGACAGAAAGGGTTGTTGTTCTGAGGTTTGCAGGGGTTCGAAGGGGCGAAGCTCAAGGAAGATGGGTTGATGGCTCTTGACTGGCCGCTACCAGACACGCTTCATCTTGTTACTATCCTCCTCCACTAAATATGCAGTTCGGTGATTCTAACCCCTTAGAGCTTCTTTCGCTACCCTTGTCATGTCTTTACAAGCTCTTGGTGTATTGTTGCGAAACTTCTCTCTGTATTAAGTTAGACATCCCGTTCGTTCGAATTATTTTAACAAAGATTCTCGATCACGATAATTCTTCACCGAATATTTTTATCGAATATTTTTGTTACGGTTCGATTAATAGTATAGAGCTTGGATTTTTTTATATTAAAATTATTTGAAATGTTTCAATCATTAATTTATGAAATAAGAGAAAAGAGTTATGATATAATTAATGTTTTACTTAGAGTCCTTGGTTTTATACTTTTTTGTTGTTTTGTTTTTCTCTTTTGCAGGAAACATATTTTAGTTTCGAGGAAACCTATTTCCACGAAATAATTTGCGGAAGATAAGAGACTTTAATTAATGATCTTTCGTTATCACACTTTCATGTCGTTGTAGTATAGTTCGTGAACTACGTTAATTAATTTATGAACATCACTAAATTAATTTATTTTAGGAATACTCTTTCGCACATCGTTGCAACTTACAACCTGAATACGGGAGAACGGTTTAAACGTTAAAAAAATGTCATTTCTGTTAAGTATAAATTAAGAGATCTACGTCTTGAATTTTTTCACTTAATACAAGAAGCAAGAATTATGATAATGGTAAGTTAATAAATTTTAAATCTATTAGAATGTTTTATATGTCAAATAGTAATGAAAATATTTTATTTATTTGCAGAATACCAAGTCAATTTAAAAAAAAATTGTAGCTCAATTTTCCTTCGAACCTAAACTTCAATGTTATCCAAAAAGGCAATTAAAATAACAATTTTAAATATACATTGAAAGCGAGATAAAAGGAAATTTTTTTCAAAAATAACGTTTATTTTATTAATATTTATTAGTCGAGTATATTTTATGATTAAATTAATAACAAAACTCGTTCGTTCCATTGTAGGCAAAGACAAGCCTGAATAACGCTGTATTCTGTTGGCAGAACTTAGAGGTCACGATTATTCCTCTTGGTTTCCGTTTTCGTATAATCCTTCACCATCACCGCCACCCACTCGGCGAGCCTCCAAAGGTCTCTTCGTTCCTTTCCAGTGTTTGCCCACCATTCACTTAGGATTGTGGACCTCAACGTACTTTATCTTGACTGTTCCACCTCGAGTTCTCTCTCGCTATGTTTCTACCCGCTACTTTCACCGGGTTCTTCATATTTTGTGTCGTCTTCTCTTCGAGCAAAGATAAGTTCCCAAGATGCTAGACCACTCCTCTCGTATGATCAAACTCCTGTCTTTTTCTTCGCATAGTACAACTTTTTAATACACCTACGATTATTTCTTACGTTTCGACGAATTTGACATTTATTCCATTTGTGAATTGTCAAAGAAAAGTGACGTTAATTCGGTGGAAGCTTTTATTTGATTTATCCGCCACCGGAGTCAAGAAGAAAATTTTTCCATTTCTTTTCTATCGAGGTCTCTCATAAAGTAAATATTAGAAGGAATGTTTGTTGTTGGTGAGTTCTGTATCTTGAGTGTATTTGTTAGCAATTTCAGTAGTTACAGGAATTTAATAATTGGCTTTTTTCTTCTGCGAGGACTTTTAATTATAAAGGAGAAGAAGAATTGGAAACAATATATTTCATTGTTCATTATCTTACCATCAGTGCAAAACATTTAAAATCATAGAATAATCAGATTATATAAAAAGTTATCATTAATTGTCATAAATATTCATATTCATTTCAATTGTATCAGTATGCTTACACTTTGCACACATATCTTACACTATATCATCGTTCTTTTTAATATAAAATTTACGTTAAAATTAATCTTTCCAAACAGAAAATTCGTTCTTGTAGTAAAACATTTTTTCTGAAAGGATAGCTGCCGAGACGAAAACTTTCGATTCACTTTCTCGCGACGGATCGCGTCGTTAATTCCGTCGCAGCGGTTACAATCGATTCTCGTGCCTTGGAATTCATTTCTTCCGGGTGACACAGCGGGAATGAGATCCAGAACGAACCAGACCGATTAAACGGTATAATCAGTTCGAACACGCGCGTTCGTCAGCAGTCATGAAAATGCATCATCACGAAACGTTTTCTAAAATCTCCGGGTGCGTTGTTAAGTGTATTCCAGTCACATTTGTCTGTCTGTATCTTCCATAGAAAACCCGTAGCATTCTCATTACATTGACGGCCTCGGCGAACGTTGCATCATGCGTCATGGAGAGAATTCTCACTCGCCATGTTCCCTACATGGTGATGCATACAGGGTGTTTCTTGTTTAAACAATCAATCATTACATCCATACGTTAATGAATAATTGATTTATGGATAATGGATTTAATAATTTTCAAATATTTGAATCATTTGTGAGACAGTCTTCAAAGTTTACAGAACATTTAAAATATACAGATAATTTAAATTGAAATGAAAAATATGTACCTTTAGAAATAATAAAACTCGAATAATAGAAATAGAGCATTTGGATAATTCGTTGAATGATACAAACGAAATAACGAACAATTATTTCAATGTTCATCTTTCTCTGCGAGTATGCACGATTCAATCTCTAACGAAGACAGTTTCTTCTCCTGTAGTCTGGCAACATTCACCTATAAGATATTTCTTATATTTCTGCTTCTAAGACATTACTGGTACATGGTATGATTGTTTAAATGGGAAACACCCTGTAGAGACACAACTGGAAACAGCACCGGAAGACAGAGAATAGACAGTGTGTTACACGGCTGGGTCGAGGATTCCGGGAGTACGGAGCTTTTGTTGCGGTTGAAATATTTGAAAGCGATGTATCTTTCGACGTTCTTCATCCCTCCTCCTCCCCCACCGTTCGTCCTGGTCTCTTCATAGAGAAACATCTTGCCAGTTTCTTCTTCGACTTTCTCTTTATTTCACCACCTTACCAACGTCCATCTCCTACTCTTCCCTTCTTCTGTCTTTTCTCCCACGTTTTTTCTTCATTTTCCGCGTAGACAGCCGAAGGCACGAGCAATATCTTAAAAACTCCCAGACTGGCCCGTATCCAACGTGTCCAGGGTATTGAAGAGATAGATCTACAGGCCTGAGGACCTTTTCGATTCTGTCGTATTGAAATCTGCCTGGCGGAGGTTTGTTCCTCGATCGAAGGTTGAAGGAGCTCGAGAAAAAAGAAGTTACATACACTGATGGTCTTGCGACTGGTTGTGCGTTGAAATATTCTCGACAGAGAATAGATTTTATACTAAACAAAAGGAATATCGAATTTTATCATGTTTATTCTTCGGTTGAAATAACTTTCCCTAATCTGATCTTCTTTAATTTTGGGCTCGAGAACATAATGTAGATATCATCTTTTATCAACTCAGCAAACAAAATTCCCAAGGCTCCCGATATTTTCCCGACAGTTCGAAGATAAATTGCATTTCACAAAACGAACGCTATTAAAAATTCCACTTCAGTCGCGTTCGAGTTGCTACTTCCGGGGATTATAATTCTCGCGTCTCGTCGTCTGGAAATCGCGAAACTCCTCGAAGGAAACCGAGTGACGAAAGTAATAGATTCCGGGAGCAGAAGCAGGCCGACCGAGATGAACATTTCCGAGAAAATTTCTCGACAGTCTAGCCACGTGCACGGCCGCTCAGCTTCACAAGCAAACCCGTACACGGTCACATCCATACGTAATTTAATTTAATTTAATATTTCCCAGCAGCTGGGAATATCAGCACGACACAACGTAAAGATCTCGCTTGACTTTTCCAAAGGAATCGTTTTTTTTGTTGATTTTCGTTCTTCTTCCTTTCTGTTTCCCCAAATTTCTTCGTTACGTTTTGAATACTTTTGAATATTTCGAGTACTTTCGTTACGTGTGATTACGATATTAATTGTGATTAGTAAAAAATTAGAACAGATTTTGATAATTTGATGAGCAGGATTTCTATTTTCTTAACTGGAAAGATTTGAAGTGTAGAATTAAGCTTGCTAAAACGAAGTTATATATTTGCATTCATTTAATCAGAATTCTTGATTATACTCTATTTAATCTGATCGTTTAGCTTCTGTTGGTTCTGTTATTTCGCTTATTTTATGATTGCATAATTCAGTACCAGAAGATATAATTTAGCTTCTTTTTTACGGTAGCTACAAAAGAGAAAAAGATTTTTGATTAATAACAATAAACGAGAATTTTCTAAAAATACAAAATAAAATACAGCTCACCGTGGTAAGATTGTTACTCTAATTGAATACTGTACTGCAATAAACAGTAATTTCACACTTTCGCGCGTTTAACAACATTACATCCTACTTTAGAAACTCAGGGGAATTATTTGGTAAATATTTTGCAAGGTAGGTTTTTCAGATGAAATTAGAAGAATGTTTCGCGTTTACTTTGTATGTCGGTGAGTTAAACCAAGCGATGCGATAAATTGATCGGATCAAAGTGGAAATTAAAAGGACCGTGTACGAGTTGAAAGTAAAATATTCGTGGCGTTGGTAAACTCGGTCAATCAGAACACTTGGAGTGGCCCCTCGACAAAGTTTTCGTTCCGCGTTTATTCGAAAACTAGACGCATTGTTCACGCCGCGCCGTTACGTTGCCGCAACTTTAAATTCACCAAACTGTTTCCATTCGGTGCTTAAAATCGCGCGAGATCTGCTTGTATAACGCGGTCCAATGCAGAATCATTTAAAATCGTGTATAGAGCTTCGATAATAATTTAAGCTTGAGTTTCGTATAACTTCCACAGATTCGAGAAAAATTTTTAGCGACAAGTCTTTGTCTTTATTAGGTATAAGCTGACTTCGTTAATGGCGATCGCTAGATATCTATGCAAATTCGACCTGAACAAAAATGATCGCGTCACAAACTTTCATTATCGATCAATTCTTAACTGAATTTCGTACAGAAAAATTAGTCAAAGGTAGAAAAGCGAATATTCTAGCATTATTGTTCGAGAGAATCGCCGATATTAGTCGAAAAGTGAGTAGAAGACAAAGCGAAAAAGAAGGTATCGCTCAGAGGACGCCAACTGCCAACGTAAACACAAATCGTTAGATTGGACCCCCTGGCGAAACCTTCTTCGCCCCTATCATACCATCCTCTGCTGCCACCGGGGCGACGACGTCTTTTTTGCTCATTGTGTCGAGGCACGCTTGAATAATTTTCCGTTTTCTGCTTCATCGTGACTTTCGCCAGCGACAGCAAATAATAACCGGTGTCCTGGCTGAGACCGGGCCCGAAGCATTCTAAGCCTGTATCAAGACAGGAAATTCTCTTCCTCTCGCTTCTCTTGTCCTTTTTTTTTAACCCCCAACCGCTTGTTCATGGAACCCGTTAACGATTCGTCGTTTAATTTTTACCGATTCTTAACGTTCTCCCAGTTACACTTTTCGAACGGTGTACCCTCGGTGCTTTCAATATCATCGTTTAATTTGTACTTAGGAATTGTTGCAGGTAAAGAGCTTTCGTCGACGAATATATCGTAATAATATAGAAAATATTTCTCTTTATATTTCTACCGTAAATCAACTGTACGAATACTTTCGTCTTTCACTGTGTATTTCCGTTCGTGTATCGCGTTGCGTCGTCGTAAATTTAATTTCGAATCAGATACGTGTCATCGTTGATATCTTGATGTCGAAAACAATCATCGTTTAATTTTACGGGGAATATTGGCTTGCCTGCGGTGACAGTGCGCATATTATTAATGACAATAAATTCAGAGTGATCGAATCGGCTGATTTATAGTGGAAAAATTAAAACTAGCCAAGCTTGCGTGCTTTATGTCCAAGTGAACCTGTTTTTTACGCGCATTTCGCAAACGTGACCAATGTATTCGGCGTACCTTGACAGCCATCATGGGACACAGATAAACAATGGAATTACGTTTTCCATGCTACACCGGGCATGTCTAGTCCCTGCTGAATAACCGCCAATTGCAGTAACCTGGTTGCGCCAGTCAACTAAAAACCATTGGAATTTTTTGACGTATAATGATTGAACGTTAGAGTCCGTTATTAGATCGAAAGGGATTCCGCTTGATTTATTTACTTTCGTTTTGCTTGAACTGCCTTTATTCGTATTTAAATTGTTTTAATTTGGATGTTTCGTAGTTAGTCTTGTATGGACTATGGATTGCGTCGTGAATCGTCTTTGCTTGTACGTGAGATGTACCCCGTTTGAAAACTTGTTTAAATATTTCTTTTATATTAACATTTCACTTGGACATTTCTGCTACGTGTTGACATTATTTTAACATTATTAATAAAAATTTTAGTTCAACAAGTTTCAACATGCTTCGGTCAATTCATGACTTAGAAATGTAAACGTCGCATATTTTAGAACGGCACACACAGAGCGGAGTTACTTTAAATTTCATAGTAGCAACTTTACGATACTCGTCTACATAAATTCCTTGGAAAACTTATGAAATTCTAAATATACTTTGATCAAAAATTTACTTTGTAACACAAGGAATTTCTATGAAGTAAAACTCAACAACTTTCTTTCTTATCTTCATTCGTTTGCAAACATTGTTGCTTAGGCGTGTACAATTTTCTATTCTTTGCATTTAACATCCCTCGACGTGGCCGGATAGTGAAAACTGAAAATACTTGCACATGTTAGGTTAAATTGAAAGTTAATAAATGGAAAGTTATATCACGTGATGCGTTATCATTTTGTAAAATATTTTAGTGCTATGTTAGCGCCGAAACCTAATAACACTTTGTAGAGAATAGCATTAACACACCATTTGCCATCTAGAAAGGGTTCTAACCAGCAGTTACTGAGTGAAAATTAATGAGTTGACTTCCCGAACCGAGACAGCTTCCAATTTTCCTTGTAATTCTGTATGTTCAGGGTAATTGAATTCAGTGAGATTCCACTATGTATTACACGCAACTTTAAACTATTTTATTTCCTCCTAATTGATAAATATATGTCGATAAACAGTTTTATATTGCTTTATAAACAAATACATTGCTTTATAAATAAACAAATAATATAGAATTAATTTGTTGTTTTTATGATTATACTTATTTGTACTCTGAGAGATATTGACAAGGGGAAGTAATGCTGGTTACTTTCTTGTGTAAAGATGTGGCCGCGCATCAGTTTTATGTAAATACGTCAAAGGTGATGCAAATTCTGCATGTTCATGTATGAATAACTACCTTGCATTTTTTTGAGATCAAAGTGGCTCAGAATATAAACCAGGCTGTGAGAGTATGTGCTGCTTAATAACACCTTAAAAATTGATTCAATCACGTGCGACATTCTTTAAAAAGCTTATTTCTTTATGCTTATTTATATACTGAAAAATAGAATAAAGTCAATTATATGTTAATTTAAATTAATGCGTTAATTATATTTTGAAGCAATTAATATAGGAGAACAGATTTAAATAAAATTATTTCAACAAATTTGCATTAAAATGTTGTATTATTTATATAGTATTTACATAATTAAATAATTTAATCAAAGGATATGGATATACTTCACAACTAATTCTTAGATTAATACAGCCAATACGGCTAACGCACTAGTTGTAAGATGTAATAAACATGCGCGTTTCCTTCTATTATTTTCATTTCAGAAAAAGTTAAATTAAAAACAAGAATTATGGTTCGCGCGTGGGAAGGTTTACAGCAAGTGCCATTTAAACTTCCGTATCGCAATTCAGAAAGGACAGGAACGACAAGATGTCGAGAAAACTGTCTGCTTCTTTCGTGCATATTTCTTCGGGGTACAAGACTAAGAGGGTGGAAACGGGGGTTAAATGTGCGAAGATAGAGAGAAACAGAGAGAGAGAGAGAGAGAGACAGAGAGAAACAGAGAGAGAGAGAGAGAGAGAGAGACAGAGAGAAACAGAGAGAGAGAGAGAGAGACAGAGAGAAACAGAGAGAGAGAGAGAGACAGAGAGAAACAGAGAGAGAGAGAGGGAAGGAGAAATGGAAAGGGTTGCAAATCGGATTCACGAGCTTGCAACGGCAAATCTTGGGATGGTTTTCCTCTCAAGAAAACGAGACGTGCACGGTGCTTAAGGTCGTCGGAAATGGTTCTTCGTGGCTACATCGACTGACTGCGCGATTGGAATTTCGTAAATTTCCCTGCCACTTAGCATCATTAAAGATATTTATGAAATCGCGCAAAGATTTGTTCTTCGAATTGTTAGTTGAAATGCTTGAATGAATGGGGTCTCGCATGATAAATATTAATATAAATATCGGAAAGTATCGACGATATTATTGGACTGCGCTTCCCTTTTATCCTTTGCTGAATTCTAAATTACAATTGATTTCTTCTTGCGCTGATAACTAATAATATAAAAGCTTATAACAAAGTATCAAGGGCAATGTTATCGAAATCAAATGAGATTCTTGTATCGTATTCTTTTTTCTGGTTCCGTTGTTTTCCATTTTCCGGGCGTACCACGATGACGATCGACGAAATTTCACCCGAGGATAAGAAAGTGAAAAAAGGAGGTTGGAATAAGTGTCGAGAAGAGGACAGGATAGCAGCGTGTGTAGTTCGAGCAGCCTCGAGGCTAACGGATGAAGAATATATTTCAATCCGTTCTTCGTTCCTTTTTATCTAACCGTCGCCCTTCGGCATTTCTTTCTATTCGTTCTTCTTTCTTCTGTCTTTTGGTCTCTTAGTTGTTTTCTTGCTTTCTGGGAGAAATCGCAAAAATCTCGCACTCTATCCTGTACGCATTGTCCATGTTCTTCGAATTACTGCTATCTTTCCTCTTCATAAGACGGTCATGACTGAGCTATATATAATCGAACATATAGAAATACATTAGTACATAATAAACGTAGTACCGATAAATAACGATCAATGGCAAGCAACAGCGTGAACTTGATTCGGTAACGGTTATCCAACGGCGAGAGGAGAATTTGTTAGGAAATATAAGTGAGAGGAACGCTAAGGATCCGTTCAGCTAGCCAGGGTGAAACGAAGTTAACAAGTTCGAGTTAATAATGCAGCACGAACGAGAGCCGTAGCGATCCGCAGAGTACACAGATAGCGACCGGAGTCGTTCCATCTTCAAGAAATTGAGAATCTCTCGGGTCAACGGAGCAAAAATGGAAGAAAGTGAATTCAAATGAAAGGCTAATAAGTCTGTGCCACGATTTATTGTCCTCCATCCTAGCTCATTGAGTTCCGTGTTAATGAATTTATTATCCATGCTCTCTCGTTCTTCACAGACGGATATCTTTCCTTCGAATGAAACGTTTTTCTGGTTTTTAATAGTTTCTCGCTTACTATTTCCTTTTCGTTTTCGATATGCGTTGGCGTTCTATTCGATATTATACATTCGATATTATAGTCAGTCGCAGAGTCTACATACACTTATTCAATATAAGACATTAAGACTCAGATTCTTAAAATGTAACGCAATCTATTTTCTATTCTTTTCAATTTTCAATTTTATTAAGAAAAAAAGCGTATAAAAAATATAAAATGCAATGTTATAAAAATTAAATATCTTGAATCTTATATATTAATCTTTTTAACGAATAATCTTCCCTACTAAATGCCTGAACAAAAAATTTTGCTTTACAATCTTCAAGAAGCACGAAGGTAAACGATCTTTCTTGCAACTTCTATGCTATTAAGCAAACTCTACGAAAACAAAGAAAGCGATAGAGGAAATAGAATGGTGTCGTTAAATTCCATTTGTTCGCCTAGAAAAATAACACGAAAATAGCGGATAGTCGTTCGGTGGCCGCCTTTACGGTCCAAGCGCGTCGTATCGTTTTTTCCATGAGAGCTAAAGTTGCAGCGTCTAAGTGAAATGTACGTATACGCGTGTAAGCGAGTTAAGGAGGATGAAACTACGACGTTGTCCGGTCGTACGTACCCATAAACGGAAACGGTACGTAAAGTTCAGTCAGGTGAACGAGTATCGTGTTTCCAGTAATAAGATCTTAACACGCAACTATCCATAAAATGTCTAGTTAGTTGTCCTTGCCCACTTTCCTTTTCGTTCAAACGAAAATTTAATATCGGTTAATTCGGAAACGAAGGAATTTCCTATTTCGATGTTAGATATTCAGCAAAATTTTCGATCGAAGCATAGCATCGTAATAAAAGTTCGTATCGTAGCAATTGTATCGACAGTTAGAACGAAGGAGAAAATTTTTTTATTTTAGACAAGTTTTTGAAATTATTTTGAAATTACTTGGCAAAAAATCAGCAACTATCTGCGTTCGTTCATACATAAAATCAAATAAATAATCAAATCTTGTATTTGCAGTTCGTTAGACGTACTTGTGTTCATTCCAGAAAATTGAAAATATTCGAAATACGCCAATCATCTTTGGAAAATATTCCAATTAAAAGGTATATAATATCATTAAATAAGTAGATTTTATTATGTCATAAATACTTTCATATACATATCTGATTAAAATTTGGAATTCAAAATACAAACTTTTATCCAGTTTTTCATGTTTAATATCGATTGACATCAGCAGTGCAGTTTTAAACGCTAATATCTCTTTAGTATTCAAAAACATCGACAAATTCGTTTCGACGCGTTGTTCAACGTTTTCATTTTAAATCACGTTTCTATCAAATACCTTCATAAAGAGTATCGATCGTTTTTTAAATTTCTTTACAGAACGTAACTTCGGTAATCTAACGATATCGAAATAAATCAATTTATATATAAGCTGTTTCACATGCTACAACGTAATTTCTTAAATATACATTGATTTTTCATAAAAATCATAATAGGATTATGTTTGATTGGTGAGCTGCGAGTACTGTGAATGAAGGCGGTAAACTTGACGACAGTCGTTTGAATTTTATCTAACAGTACAGTCGGACTTTACACGAACGTTTCGGAGTATACGATTGAATTAATGATTCGCTGTCAAGAAGGATATCGAATCGACCGGTTCAGCGTAAAATGGAGTCGTAGCATGACGAGAAACTGCCGTCTGCCAAGTATTTATGATCGAAGAACGATCGCTGGAAAAATTCTTGTACGTTTGCCTTCGGTGACTGGCTATACATTTTTACAGATCTTGCGATATACTCGACGAAATTGATTTCACTGTTTAACAAAGGATTGCTATATATTGTAGAGTTTTATAGGATTTTCCCGATGACTTACAGTTAAACGATCGAAGAAAAGTGATTGAAAAGTAGAAAGATAATCAAGTAAAAGTTTATCCTCTCTGAATATGAAACTACGTAAAATAATTGTTAATACGATTCCAGATAAGTTTAAAATTACGTATTTACGTAACATTTCGCAAAGAGAACGTAACCACGAAACGAAAGCAGATTTTCACTGATGCATCGAATAACTGTAAACATTCGATAACGTCGACAGTCGCGCAAGAAAAAGAACGTGGACGTTCCCGTGACTTTGCTGCTCACTTGGAATTCTCTCGGAGTAGATAGAGAGCTCGATTCATCGAGGACCCGGCGAATGTTCAGCTCGCATGAACTATTCATGCATGCATGCACGCTCTTTCGTATTACATTTAATGCATGGAATGCAACGATGTCAAATAGAAACGGAAGAGCAAGTGCGCTGGTACATGTCGCATTTTGCATGCACATATTCGACTCCGCTGTCTTTTGGACCACTCCCTTATAACTCGTGTGTTATTAAAGACGTAGTTACGTTTCTCGTGGATCGGTTAATGCTGCGGAACAATTACTTTGGCAATCTTTCGAATAAGCGATTTCAATCGGCAAGAGTTTAGTCAATCCTGCGATAACAAAAATTTTGAGTTTTCCGAGTCTTAAATATGAAACTCGCAACAAACAAACAATCTCAAGCAGCAATTTACTTTTGTCAAATAATTAAAATATTCGCAAGAGTAATGCAATACGAGCAGCTTACGTTCTTGCATTAGCATTTTGATTTATTTTGCGTCATATGCAATTCCTGTCGGTACAGTTTAATTTCGCTACATGGCATTCTATTATCTTAGTTAGCGACCGCTTTGCGTAATTAAGCCTTACACATAATTACCTAGTCGCGGCTACGTGCAGCCGGCTTCATACGCGGATCGGCTTGTTACGTTTAATGCCGTGAACTGTGCCAGCTAAATCCCGGCTTAGCTCGGCAACCTTGACAGTTTTTTTTGCGAATTTTCTGCTCTAGAGACCGTTGGAATTTTTCTATCACAGTAATGAGTTTCGCGCCCACGGCGCTTTCTGCTTGGTCGTTTATATCGCGAGTTGCAACGAGATCATTCTGGTTATTTATAGATATATCGATTACTATTGATTGCAACAATTTATAAAATTTAAATTAAAGTAAAGAACTTTTTCCTATTTAGTTACTGACGGATAATTTGTGCCAAGTTGTTCAAAATTTCTTCCGTGTTTCAAACGTTTTGTTCTCGAAAAAACGAGGTAATTGTACGGCTGTACCTCATCGATTTCGGTGATTTTGAAATATGTTGTCACGGTTAACATTCTGGATCATATATAACACCAAAGCAATTAAAATATCTGCCAGTGGATGGCGTATCTTTCCCAGTGTACGTTTGTGTTGAATTATTTGTCGCATCAAACACGAACTCGTCCTTCCGATGGGACAATGTTGTTAGAAAATGGGAAATGCTCTGTAAATAACGGATCTAAAGATACCAGGAGACGAGTATTCAGCATTCTCCAATTTACTCGAATTAGCTTGGAAGCTTCTCATGCGTTAACTACAAGATTTTCCTTAAGTTGGCGCTAACGAGGACTCGCGTTCTAAACAAAAGGAAGAATACAAGAACGATGGAAAAATCAATTACGTGGTATGCAGTAACAAATTGTGCCGTGTAAAAGTCACGAAATAAGTCTGATAAGGAGCTGTTGAAAGAAAAGAACGTTGCCTCGAGGTAGATTGATCGTAACAACTTTTTTCGAACCACGAGTTAGTTGCACTATACCCTTAGAAGTTCTATTTCTGTTACTTCAAAAAACATCATTTCTGAAAAGTAGCTTTCTACGTTTAAAAAATATCGAGCTACGATACGTTTAAAAAGTATATGACATACCATATAATTTTTAAACATATTTCCCAAAGGAAATTTCACGTATCCTTTCTTTCTTTATTTTTGGAACAATTAATATGCCAACTTTATCCTTTTAAATATCCCACCTCATTTATAACTTTGTAAAGCTTCGAGAAATCCTGCACTCTCCACAGAATCATTAATGACCCAAATCGAGAACGAAAGACGAACCAGCACGACTATAAATTCACGGCGTATTTGTCCGAAAGCAACAGCGTGGATTCATGGGGGATTTCTGAAAAATCCCACGTTGGATCCCCGGTGTTTGCTCGTGGATAATGATCAACACGAAGTCTCGATTCGTTGGCGATTATAACCGCGAGTTTCGGAGGCACCGCTTCCGGCTAGGTTAGCAGGAAGATAAATGTTTTTGTCGTAGTCGGCGAGATAGCGGAATGATTTATCTGACCCTTAAATTAATCCGCCCCGGGGCTTGACGTGGTGCCACGTCACTGTACTTGCCCATCCGATTTTCTACCGCTGACCAATTTACTTGCTTCCGTTTACCACGCCACGCCGCTTTTCGTGTCACCAAGCCGAACTTACTGCGAGGAATTGAGAAATGTACTGCTCTCTTCATACAGAGCTAATTGAATGGCTAGAAGAAAAGCTTGATGGAGATTATGAAATGGAGGATAAGTTCAGCTTGGGTGAAGTATTGTTTGCGTGACAGAAAAGAAATGAAAATAGCGGGATAACAATTTTGAAATTTAACAATTAACTCGTTAACTCCCAATGTGCAATATATATTTTAAAAATAAATAACAAATGAAACTCTGTCCTTAAAATAAAATATCCTTTAAAACAAATTTTTCCAGCCGTTTCTTCTATATCTTTCCTTTGTGTCAATTACTTTCGTCAAAGTCTGTTATTAGAACAATTGTTTCGCTAGTAGCAGAATATTTACATAGAATTTTCGAGTTTATCTGTCGTGTAAGTATTAAACAGGAGTTAATAGACGTTGTCATATTCATGGTGTGTCTTCCATGAGAGATGTCGGATCGACTTTGAGTTGCTTAGGTAAACTTTGTTACTATTAGGAAGTTTCTTTGCAAGTACAACTAGTTATACATTGTTAGAGAGACGTAGCCTACTGCATCTAGATTTATAAGATGTTCGAATGTTTGGAAGCTTTCCAATGCCAATTTTATCTGTAAATAAGCACGACATTTTTCAGAAACAATAGAAATTTTTACACACTATTACATTTTTCTAAATAAAAATCTTTTTTTAATATTTGTTATGGCTATCTAAATTTCCATCGCTTTGTCAGAACCTTTTTTTTTCGTCGAATTTCCTCGGAATAGATATTGTACCTGCGTCCACTTTGATTGTGCTATTGATCGTAACATTTTCTCCATTTGTTTTTACAACAATGTTGTTTTTACCATTGAAAACTGTTTTTTCCTTTGTCAAACAAATAGTACACGTTGGAACACAGAAAGTAAAAAGTTATACACGAAACATTTGTTCTCGTTTCTATTGCAAATGGTAGATAAATTTAAAAATTACAAAGTGCAATATTTGCACCGTTCTTCTTATCGTTGCTATCAGTCTTGTCTAGTTTCAATACTGCTTTACAAAGTTTCCATTCGTTAGAAAATTCCTTACGCTAAATATATATCTTCCATTATCATCTCATTAATATATTCCATCTAATTAAGCAAATAACGTCAGGTAATTTTTCGAAACTCGTAAAACTTCCTCTAATAATATTCTAGAAATTCTTCTAATAAGCTATTCACATGCATATATCCAATTCTTTCATAAAATTTTATTCACTAGCGTACTCAAACGGTGGAGAAAAATCGTCGAGTAGAAGGCAAAGTTTATTTCAAATCAATATTTTGTAAATTGGTTACGGAGATACTGGACTTCAAAGCGTAGCACGCACGGTGCACAGACCAATGAACGCAGATTGAACACGCCGTGACCTATATTCTTTTCTGGAAACGCGTACGTTTATTAGTAGTAGTACTACTATTAAGGTAGTACTACTATTAAACTGTGGAGGACGATTAAACGCATTGGTGTATATAGTGATGAGACGAGTTGATACTTAGTGTAGTCAAATGTATTTAAAACTATTTGCAGTACAGAGTTAGTCGTCCTTCGCTCAGTGTTGCTCAATATACGTATACAAGGTAATGCGTACGTTCGCTCGATATTAATCGCTATAAGATTGCTCGATACTAACTGATTGTTTTAACGATCGTGTTCGTTTATTTATATTGGTCGGGGGAGTACCGGAAAGTTTAAATTCAACTTCATTGTTTTGCTCGGAGTCTGTGTTACGTTTTGTACGTCAAGACGGTGTCAATGTCTCGAGGCAAAACAACAACATGAGTCGCTCTCGATTCGCACTGTCCTCTGACTTATATGCCGCTACAAAACTAAGCAGCGATTGCTTAGTTCTAAGCGATTAAAAATCTGGAAATTAGAGACAAATGAATTCGTACGATGGACCCTGGAATGCATCGTGGATTCGCAATTTCATTGATGTTTAATTATGGATGAAAAAGAATTTTAATCTGAACGTAAGAATTGCTATAGAGATTTAAAGTTTCAACTCTACTAAAACACGCAACTAACTGAAAGCAAAAAATCGAAAGAAAGTTAAATCTTACTTCATTTTCTAACTTTCAGAACTTTAAGAAGAACTTTTACCTTTAAGAAGATTAAAAACCAATAATTCTCCAACTTCTCATTTCCCCAGTCACCCTATTCACTCTAAACGCTTCAATCCAATCGGATCGGATTAGTCTCGCCGACTATCGTTCACCGTCATTCACCTTGTTGGCTACTAACAAATTCAATTCAAATTAAATTCCAGTTTTCGCGACTTTCATTCTCACGCATACACGCGTACGCATAAATGCGCTAATATATATACATATACATATATACAGCGAAAGTCAATAGTAAATATACATCTTAAAAACAATAATAAGAAAAGAACAAAAATTACCTACAGACTTAGTTATGTTCTTTTTATTATTAATTTGTATTCCGTTACATATTTTATATCCTTTCAATTAATTTCCAATTTCCGCAACATACGTATAAAAGTCCTTGAACAAACGTGCGTGCCTTCAAAATGCATACAGAATTTTGAATCATACTGTACTAACGAATAACGAGTGAATTTTGTGTACAAGACGTGCAGTTACAAAACGTTACAGAGAGAGAGCGTTTGTGAAAATGGAAAATTGAAGGCGAATTACGTTGAAATGGGATCACGGGATCAACGTCCATCTCGCATCCGGCAGGATTTTCCACTTGTCCTTGAAAAGGGGCAAGAGACTGGGTCCTTTTTATTTGCCGCTCGTAATGATCCTCAGTGGATGGGTTCACGCCTAACTACACGCATACGGCAAACTGAGTGCACGGTTCGTTAAGGCGGATCCGCAAAACGCGATACCCATGGGAGAAGCGGTGGCATTCTGGCTCCATTGAAATCCATTCCAGAATCCCGACCATTCTCAATAGCATCACGACAGGGATTTAGCCACGAGAAAAACCGATCGATCCTCGACCCTTCGTCCCGTTTAAATCGACTGGCTAAATAAAAAGCTATTCCTCGTGTCGCGCATACAGGACGGGATTTAAAAAATTTTTCTTTCCCTTTTTTCCGTACTGGCGCGTCCCTTTTTGTCAGTTGATTTTTCTTCCTTTCTTTTTTTTTTTTTTATTTTATCTAGCATCAATGCTATTAACGATACCGTATGAGAATTTATACTACATATAATTACGTAAGAAGGAGAAAGTGCTGGTAATTTTTTGTAAGCCGGGCTACAACATGATTTAGCAAATAATTATGAAAATATTGTAAAATATTTATCGTTCGTAAACTGTCATAATTTATTTATTCGTATAATTTGTTGTGAAGTTAGTCGCGAGGTGGTCCTAATAGAAATACAGGATTGACCTTTCTTGTAATTAATCGCCAATAGTTTCCATTATTAACACGTTGATCTATGTGCTTTTAGAGGATGTTCGATAAAAATGTTCCATGATATTACATAGTACACGACGTGGTTTCTGGCACTTTGCGCTTCCATCAAACTCGCAAGCGCCTCGATTCTCTCTATAATTCTCGCCACCCCTTTCGGCTCTAGGATCTTTTTGACCAGCACGGCCTTTCATTAGGAAAAATTCCCTGCAATTACGGGACACGTGTCCCCTTTCTCGGACTTGAACAAAGATACCAGCCTAGCGAACACTCTCGTGAAACTGTTACACGATTAAAATCCTCTCCGTGAGCAACGATAATTATTTCACGAACGTTCTGTGTTCTTTTCGGAGCTGTGCTTCGTTATTTTCCGATCTTGTAGGAATTTAATTTGCACTGACAGAAAATGTATCAGTGATATCAATTCAACTGGAATTCGTGAGAAATTTGTGAAATTGAGACTCGCCGTGTTTGATTCATTGGCAAACAATGCGAATTAAATACATAAATACACATATCCAAAGAAGGTTTTCGCTTTGAAGTTGTATCGTGTTATAAATTATCGATATTTTTGATACAATTTTTTTAGATCACTGACTGCGATGCAGCACATAGATTTTCAAAATTTTCTTCGTAATAAAAACGTTAACACACGTTTTATTAAAGAGGATGTACAATATAAAATATTAAATGTTTCTATGCGTGTGTGCGCGCGCGCACGTGTGTGTCTGAATTGTCCCAAACAAGATTTTCATATTCAAACTATTTATTCTCATGGTATGGTATGTATTTCAAATAATTAAAAAATATATGATTGTAAAGTAACATTCTTTGAAAAGATTTTGAGATAGTCAGATATGTGTCGAGATTTGAAAGAATGATGTGACATGCAGAGTTGCGTGGTATAATTTTATAAATATTTACAAAACTGTAAATAACATGCAAATTAAATATGAATTATTTGTACTATCATCGATTTCCACGAAGTTAAGCGAAGAAACACGCGGAATCGATGAGAATGGTAGTAAAATGTTCTAACGAAGAAATTTGAATGACTTACGGTTCCAATGAAAGCAAAAAGGAAGTAAAACTTTATGTTAACTTTTATTTAGAAATTGAACAAAAATGTTGACTACAATATTATAAAGCGAAATAATATTGTTTTGTTATCCTTGCACTTATATATATACTTTAATCGAATTTTTATAATAGCTATAATAATCTTTAAATATCCTATACTATATATTCTATTAATATTATGTCAATACGTTATATTCAATAATTTTGCAGCAAATTTTCGATCTACAATAATAAAAACAAGAATAACTAAACGTTTACAAAGTGACTAGATGAATTTCCTGTTGAAAGTTATGCAAGCTTTTATGGGAAGGAAGTGCATGAAATTTCGAACGTAGAGATAAAAATCTACAACTGTTCTGCTTATTTTAGTTCGATATTCAACATCAGATGAGCTACGTCCACAAAGCGAACTGTTCATCTCAGCGAGAACGATCGAGTTGGCAGACAGTCTACATTCGATTTCTTTCTCTATTTCCCCTTTCAATGAGTATTATATAGTCGGAATTACTCTTTCAAACTGAGCGTGCCGCTATGTAACCAGTGGCAAATAAATGGCCGATTTGGCATGAACAATGTCTTGATTGTTACGACTATACGGGAGAATAGATCCCACAATATTAGTTTTTCTTTTTTGCAACAAAAATCGGTATAGACACTGTAACTTTGTTCCAGTATTGGCGATACGAATAGTTATATTTCGAATAAAAGAACGATCACAATTTCTTTTTAAACAAAGGAAAGAAGTGATGTATGAGGACATGCACCAATTGGTGCGTGTAAAAATATATAGTACAGCTTAAAAAAAAGTGTGCAGTTGTACTGTTTCAAACGCATCTTTCCTTTCCGGATGCATTAAAATTAATATATCAGTACCTGTGTGTAAATCGTCTAATTTATCTTCTGACATTTTTTTCATCCCAGTTACATGAAACACACAAGTATATGAAATATCGTCCATTTCCAGTTGAATTTTATAAATGTCCAAAATGCGTCTTTCAAGCTGAAATACAGGCAATACTGTGAAATAAACTTGCACTCTTGCTACGAGAGTAGTAAAACTTTGAGCTGTTACAACTATCTAAGTGTTATGAACAGAATCTACGTTCATATGATATTTTTTACTCAAACTGACCGTTGAAACAATTTTGCTAACTTTCACACTCGTTCTGGGACACAGAAAAGCGAACGACGAGAAGAAGAAAGTATTAGGTCGGTGTACATGAAATGTCGCCTTTCCAAAGTTTGAAACTAGTACGTGGATACCGTGGCTTAAATATTCGATTATTGGAAACAAAGTTCAAGACACAAGTAAATTCTATTCATACCAAATGTTTTTTCATCCATCAAACGACCTTCGCACGCATTATCTGCCACATCTTAAAATTCTGCAGAAATGGCGCGTGCCCTACCTACTAAAGATTCAGTCTCAACATTTTAATTAGCTCGATTCGTCTTGCAAACTGGCTGGCTTTTGTGCCTATTGTATATGCGCAATTCGAACGGAGCAACAAGGCGCGAACGGAAGCTTATGTAAGATTTGGGGAACAACGAGGCCAGATAAATTGGGTTGAATCAGATACTGGCTGTAATCGCCAAGTTTCACTTTGCATTGTTTTGTCCCATGACACCCCACGTTTCCCTGGTTGTATCTGGTTGGAGAGTTAGTCAGTAGGTTATTAAGTTATTAGAACGCTCGCCAGATTCGGGACTTTGACAATACAAACGCACGAAGATTAAAATAAAGTAGGCGCTAGATAAGCAATACCTTCAATGGAGAAATGAAATGTAATTGTGACACGGTTTGTCAGTTTGATGTTGACACAATTGTTTAGTTACTGAAAGAATGCTATAGAATTCGAATGCAGTGAGTTTCAGAAGTAGTCGTACTCTCTCTGTTCGGAATTTTGAGTAGACTACAGTTTACAACATGGACAGTACATCTGCTTTTTTTGCGAAGTTGGAAATTTCCAAATCACAAGTTGTAAAATTTACAGTGCGGACCTCGTCAAGGGGCTAATCGGCACTCTAAGTGCTCGACGGGTCGGCTTTAAAGTGAACATCTGGTGTTAACCATCAACACCAAATGAGATGTGCCCACGATGATTCAACAATCACAAGATTGGATAGGAATAGATTCCTACCTCATACGAAACATGGACAAAAGGGTATCCCCTGGAAGGAGAATTAAAATATAAGGACCAGGTCTCCAAACAGTCTTCATCACACAGTCAGCAAGAGAGACTCAACACGAACTAGTATTAGTATAAACTCTTCAGTCTATATTAAACAGAGTGCAAATAAACCAACTAAACACAACATTACTCTGCATCTTTAATCTACCTCCACCTTGAGCGTTAATAACGTTCAAGGTTCGCGATATCAAGCAACCAGTTGCAACCTGATTGATCGTCACCTAGTTGATAATTCGCATCGCTTTCAATGATCGAATTCGATAATTTGCTTAAATTTTCATTTATCCTATAACGAATTTATATCTTTTAATAAGCAATATATCGAACAAAGCTTCGTCACATAAACATTACAGTGTGTATATTATCAAAAAAAATTATTCCTTTGTATATTTTTAAATCAGTCTATATATGGAGGACACAGGTGAAAACAAAATGTGAAAAATCACGTATCTTGCTATTTTTATGGAACAGTAATTTTAGAATTTAACACGTTACCAATCAATTCCAAACGCCTAAACCATCGTTTTCAAGTTAGCTGACCATTCGCTAAATCGAGTTTTGCGACATTCCAGCCCTGACGTGCGTTAGAAATGACTCGTGTGCCAGCTTATAATTGGTACGTGTCGAACTAATACCGAGATAACCCTAATACGCGATATACCGACTCTAGGAATGTTTGGTTTTGGCTTGCACCACCGGCGTGTCCCGGCTTCTTGGCCCGCAGCGATGCAGCGGCATTAATTACCACGCGTACACCCACAGCCCTTTGCTGATGCCCTGCCAAACCTATCCAATTTCTCTTTATCCATGAAACTCCTGCTCTCGTCTCCTCGAATCGCTGACTAGGTAACATCCAAGTGCGAATCGACCTTCAACCACTTTGATAATGAGCTTATGGACTAACATCCAAGGAATTCTCGCTCTGGAAAGTATCGCATAGGGAATTTTTATTAAGTCGGGATTGAATAGTGGTACATGAGCAAGAGAAGGATAAGGGAAATTTTTGGTGACGAATTTCTCGACAGTGAATGGAAATTTTTTGTCGAAATTTAGGATTTTGTATTAGAAGAATTTGTTAGGTAAAGATGTGACTGTATTTGGAGAAGTAGTTGTGTGAATACGATAAATTTTCGAAAAATCTTGTATTTATTTATCTAGCAAATCACAGCACCTAGTCCTATGGTATAAGGAAGAAAAGGAGTTACAATAATGAATAATAAATACAAAACAGAGAAAAGGAAAATTAAGAGGATATAAATATATGAAAAAAATAAAGAAATATAAACATAGAAGAAGAAAGACACAAGAAGAAGGGCGGATAAGAATGGTTATATTATAATAATATGTTAGAAGTTAAATAACTGCAACGCTGATCGTCTTAACTTATCGTAAGTTTTAGTGAAAAAATCGACTCGTTCGGATTTACTATTTACATAGTACATTACTACATTTCATACTATTTATATTTACGGGATCACAAAAATTGTCAATGAGATTACCGGAGAAGATATTAACAAGCAAGTATTGAAATTAGTATGTTGAAGTAATAGAGGACTGTCAATGTGATTATCGATGATTAAAAAAAAAAAAAAAAGAATATATATATATTAGCGATCTTTCTCCAACTATGGTCCTATCTCCGAATTGGATAACCAACTGCACGTGATATAAATCGCAGGAATTTATGTTGAGTTATTACAATAATCTGGATTGATAACTGGGACTACAGCATGGAATATGACACAAGCATATTCCAAGTGAGGTACAATATAATTAATGAATTGTAGAGAGTTTGCAAAGGTTTTAGAACGACCTTCTCGAGAATTGACAAGAATTTCTTATCTTTGGCATTTCCTTTCCATATCTAAGTGCAAAGATGCGTCTTCTGATCAATCATTCGGATATTACTTTGTAGCGAATCATTATTTATATTTTTCTTCCTCTTAACAAAGATTGCATTTATTAAAAATTGTAAAAGATCATATGTTAAAACCGTATTCCTTATTATTATTGTTTAGCTTTAGTACTTCTTGTTGTTGAGCTTCAATGATTATTTTCACATGGAAATGAGCTTTTTATTGAGTGTTTTATATAATTGATTCAACGATTCTTCTGGGAAATAATATCGACGATGTTCAAAGCAGAAACTTGCATGCACGATTTCAGAAATAGTTTCCTTTTTACAAAGGAAATTTCTCATTCGAGCGAATTGTTCAATGAAGAGGATAATAAATGAAAATTTAGTCGGTTTAATGGGACTTCAATGAAATAGCTGGTGAATTTAATAAATCGTCGTCTCGAGAAAGAGAGATTTAATTTATCAAATATGACAATGTTACAAGAGGAGACGACTTGTATTAATAAGCATTGTCGGAAAGCTATTAATTCAATTAGTAGATAAAAGATCTTTTGTCAAAAAAATATTACCAATTATACCGAGTATGCGGTTTAGTTGGGTAATCCAATCGTTGTTGCATAAGTGGTGAATAAAATATGAATAAAATAAAGAATTTTCCATATTTTTTAGCGTTTTAGAAAGTCGGTAATATTTTTGGTAAAATATTTATCCTTTATTTTCTTTCACATTTTTTAATGGTGCAATTAATGTTACACAGCCCATGTAAAATGGTTTCCATTGTCATTAATAAGACGGTAATTTATTACTATCTATTTATTACTTCTCTCAATTTATATCTATCTCTCTATTATTTATTTCGATTCTTGATTCTTATTAATGTATACAAAATTGCATGGATTGTTGTCCAGCCCCGAATGCGAATAAGAAATAAACCAGCTGTATTCTGCCACCGATATTATACTTTGAACAGTGATAGAGGAGGATATTTCCATAACCTAATAGCGTGTCACATGTCATGTCGCAATGATAGTAGACTTATGCCCGAAAACAAATTCGCAGAACAATGTTTCCTGCGACGTAAACATGAGTTGAAATCTATATTGAAAAACGCAGTTTCAAAGCGCTCAGAATCATCTCGACGTCAGTCCAACAATTGCAGAGCAATCACTGAATACACGTGAACGAAATTGGTGAGCAACTAATTCGTTGCAATAACGATCGTTAACACTGAACAAATTGAAGAAATTTTGCAAATGGGAGCGATCGGTGAACTATCCCTAGAAGATACGAAAATTTTCATTCCCATAACTCAATTCGATATTGAGTAATGGATATACATTCCTTAGCAAAAAGATAACTCAGATGTGCTATCTTTAATTTCTCAATGACGCTTGTAAAGTTTTTCGTCTGTAACGTATAATATCAAAACATTATGAGCTCAGAATATAAGTCGTACAGAATATTCAGTGTACATACAAATTGGATTTTTTCAAGAAGAAAGTTTGCAATGACCAAATCAAAAAAATTGTTTTAGTGGAATCAAAGGGAGAATATGCCGTGCAACATCGGCGAACACGCATAGAAAAAAGAAATGTACATGTCGAACATACAGTACCTTCCTTCTCTTTTAAAGTCGATATAAAAATATTAATAATCGCATAAGATTTAAATCTTTATTAAGTCTCTACAGTTAATTCGACAACATTCTATGTTTATTTCTGTATTATATCAACTTAATAATGAAACAGTTAATTTTAATATCATTTCGTAAACCAAATACAAATGGGCACAGTTGCATAATGATCATTTAATTATTATAGCTGTTAATATTAGTACATCCACATCAGCTCGCTATAAATAAAATATGTCTCGTGTATATTTAATCAGGAAACATCATTCCTAATTAATAATTTATTCTAAATTTCTAGAAATGAAACTGTGACAGCTAGCTGCGCTAACACAGAAAAAACATTGTCGTGTAAACGTTTAGCACAATTTATAATATGGAAATAGCAAAATTACTTTCGCGAAAGCCGTTAATTTTCAATAAATAACTTTAATATAATAAACAATAAATAAGGCCAGACAGTCATTTCATCGTCAACTTTCCCTAGCAACAATACCTTCGCTAAAAGTGCATCCTAAAATACGCGAAGTTTTTACGAAGGAAAAATAAACAGATAGCGTAGAGCCACTGGATACGTACAGACGTAAAAATTTCCGGCTGAAACTAAAGCATCGAAAAATTGATTTGAAGTGATTTAACCGAACACGCTCTTCGTCCCTTCGAAACTAATACACCTTTTATTCGAAATAAATTTTTGAAGAACGTTTTTTAAAAAAATATTTCACTTTAAAAGAAGACAAATGAACGTTCCATGTCCAATGACACTAACTTCGTAAATGTTTCGTGTGTAATTGAAACACGAAATGAGCGTGAGTATTTGCCATTATAGTATTTACATATCGTCATTAATGGGCTTAATTATTTATAATGTACATATACCACGAGAAATATGTACCATGCCGATGCGATTTTAAAGTCCATGTTTCTCGCCTATCTTGTCTTCACTTTGTTGTTTGCTTTTAAAAATTCTACATTTTATTGCCAGTTTTACAGAGACTAAAACTTTTGTACAAAGATTAAAGAATGAATCAGTTTCTGCGTTGAAAAATTATTAATTTCACGAATGAGAAGTTGGAGAAATCAGCATGTTTATATTAAAGAATATTCTGTGCAATGATATCCAAATTGATGTCCATTAATAGGAAGACTTGAAGATTTCATTACCGAGCATTTAAAAAATTCTCAAACTTAAACTTGAATTTAAATAGCTTCAATGGCAGTGAATTTTAATTTTTGAAATATTAGTTTCGAAATTATGAAAAGTTAGTTCGTAAATGAGATACGACGATAGATATTAATAGACAGCAGATTTTTATGAATTCATGCGTTTATATTTATAAATTTGATTGATACGCAAAAATGCACAGACTGCACATAATACGTAAAAGTGTAGAAAATACCCAAAATACAGCACTCGTTACAATCTTGAATAAGTGAAACAAATCTTTGCCCAAATCCTAGCCTTTTAACTATTTTCATGGGAGTACGAATTTTCATAAATACCAGCAATCTAGTTATTAAACGTACTAATGTTTTTCTGTACTTTTATGCCAAATGTATGACAAAAGGAAGGAACGACGAAATTTATTAAAAAAAGCTAATAGAATGATTCGTCTATAGAATATATGGAGTTTGTTAAAAGCCTTACAGACTACGGGACACCCTATATAAGAGACCCTAATGAACGTTCGTTTCAATTTTGATTTCCATCAGACACAAGGAAGGTCTCATCAAGACAACGACACGTCGACGACGAACGTAAAGGAAGAGAAGAGGGTATTCAATTTCCGCAGGGTGAAAAATTGACGAAGTTTAAAGTGCTCCGCTCGAATTGTCAGCGCGTATGACATAAACCGCCGAACGTCTGGGATCCCTGGCTCGTTTAATTCCACTCTATTTTGTCTTGTCGAGCCTCGAGACGAATAAACGATGAAATTTCCTTAAAAAGTGCCTGCCAAAGTATTTCTTGAATATTATCCTCCCCTTTCGTGTTAGCGGAAAGGCACTCGAAAAGTTGAATTTTCAAGTTAAAATTTTATTTTTCAACCTGATAACATGACTCACAGTATTATAGAAATAATCTTTATGTTAGGTTTTGATCACATTATTAACCATCGAATTAAAAAACGAACGAGGAAAGGTATTACGTCCGAAGGAACAAAAACGCGAGGATTTACGAGTGTAATTTATGATTCTCACTTTCGCAGTCAAGAGACTTTTAGAGAGCGGGACAGTATTTTTAATTTTTTATGCCCATCGTAGTTTCTATAGCTGAGTGCGTCATAAACGCGATTTTTTCCGAAGTTGTATTTTTAATTTTTTGGATTATAATGGTGCGATCGGTCGAGCGTCACCCGGACGATGTACCGCGCCCCTATTAGTACGAGTTAATAACATCGAAGCCTCACGCTCCTCCAAGTATCGCTTACACACTTCCCTCTAAGAAACCTCTGCGTTTCGAACGCACGGAAGGTCAGTGAATGCGAGCGAGTATACTAATTACCCTTCTTCTTGCGTTCGATGAAAACAAATCAGCGTGCGAGCAATCTTGTTCCAAACGTTCAACTGTGAATATCGATCGGAGATTCAGTCTCGTTTAATCATTTGAACCGATTAGTTGAGCGTCATCCGTGTCTTTGAATCGTTAACATCTCCATCAGAACATGAAGTAAGACTAGTTAATTCTCTCAACTTTCAGAGAGAAGGGTCTCGCTCAATCTCCCTTCTACGGTAACATCTTCACCAGACGTGGAGCAAAGAATCGTTTCCATCTCTCAGCTTTCGGAGAAAGCAGTCCCATCTGCATTTCCTGACTCATCAACATCTCTAAGCGTTCGTGGAGACAGAATCGTTCCATAAGTTGCAACGACTAGTTAACAGTTCTTCCAGTTGTCTTTCTCGTCTCGTCAACATCTTTAAGCGTTCGTGGACACGATTTCAAGCGATCGTGAAGGAGGAATCGTTCTATTAGTCGTGACGATCAGTTGACAGTTCTGTGCGAGATCTTCATCTGTAAACTATATTTCCAAGTATTGGTGGAATGAAAGGAAGAGTCATCTTAGTCAGTGAACAATCAGCTGTTTTTCAATTGCAAGTAGCATCGACACGCGTTTGTGGACCAGTGTATCGTTAACGTACGATACATGCATCGAAGTGTTTCGTGACCTGCATTCGTAACGTTCAGTTGTAGATCGCGTCGCAGCAGTCGTTTCGTATCGCATAATCATCAGCACTAAGCATTCGTAAATCTCGTCTCAGCTGTCAAGCACAATTCGAAACCTCATTGTTCGGAGAAGTATAACCTTTGGTGTCGTTGATTGTTCTTCGCACATTCAACCATTTTTCTCCACACTTACACTTTAGTGAATCAGTTATCCGAGGTTAATTCGGCGAGTGACAAGTCATACAACGCAGTGTCATCGATATCGGACACACGTGCACGTAACAGGCGCACGGTACAAAAGGATTGGAGGAAACAGATGTTTCACGGAGTAAATGGAAAAGTATAAAATCAAAGCAGCTACATGATTTCAACTACTACAAAAAAAAGATTGAAGGTATTGTTCTAGTGTCAATGCAATTTTTTTATCTAAAATTTTTTTCCCAAATCCTATTTTTTGTTCCGATCAACCATGCGCTGTTCTCTTGCCATCTTTTTTTTTTTACAGAATTAATCCGAACGAAACGCGTTTCAAATTTTGACACTTCACGATAGAAACGCATTCGGCATAATCGCGAAATTCCTCGACTGAAACTCGTTCCTTGTCAACCGGCCGCACCGTCGCGTTCCATAAACTACTAAAAAAAATGGTTTCGAAGCGCGTTTCGAAAAATGTCGCAACGAACTGCGAATTGCTGCGTGCCGGGAAAACAAAACGTCGCTCTTCGCTTTTACGTACCGCGTTACTTTTGTTCGCCGTGCAAGAGAGCACGTGCTTTTGATACACGCTACGCCACCGAAAATCTGGTACCGGTGAAACGCCGTTAACGTCGTTGTTATCGCCGTTTGCAAAGAGCCTTTGTTTAACGCACTCGACAGTTCCTTTCTTTTCTTTGTCCCAGTATAATAAGAAACATTGAATGACCGTCCGATTATTTAGTTCAGTTATATAATAAATACTAAAAACAATTACAATTTATATAGAATTTTATGCTATAATAATATCAACTAGCAAATAGGGCACGTTTCGATAGAAAAAATCATTATTAATAATACCGAGTTATGGAGACCGAGAGCTTGCGTGAACGTTTGTTCGACAGGGAAACGACAAGGACTAATAGCACAGACGAGATTGTAATGAATTCTAGGATTTCTTTAGATTAATGAGATACACGCGGGTTAGTTAAGTAAATTGTTCTTGAAAGATAGAGTTAGAACAGTTAAAAACTTGAGGGACAATATTTTTTCCTCAAAATATATTTTTATATGACATTAATCGGATATCGTTCAGATTTAGCATATTGTTACTATGCAAAAACAAGCCTAGAACATTCGAAAGAAAGAAGAAATACTGATCAAAGAAATGTGGTGGATATTCGTCGTAAATCGAAGCAATGGCTCCGGACCGATCGTTCATCGTGACATGGAAACGATGAAGAATAATGGCGATGGGATGGAAAAGTAATAGTAAAACGTTCGCAAACACCGTGGCCGGCTTATCAGCTTTATTTATTGCCACGGGAAGCCGCGGTCAGCGGCGTTTTCCAAGCTTTTCCAGAGCTTAACTCGACCGTGGCCACGTGGTCGCTTTCGAAACCCGGACGAAAGTCGTCACGAAATTTTACCTCCATCGACATGGAGAAACGAGTTCTCGACACGCCAACCCACTGTGCTGACCGTTCAAGTTCGATAGTTTAACTGCTGACTAGTTTCTTAAAGGATTTTAAGGTTTTAATTCCTTTTCCTTTCTTTCTTATCGGTTCTTACCGGTTTTATGTTGCAACCATTGGAAAATCGTTAGGAATAATTGTTACGAGATGGAGGATGCTCGTGAAAGGAAACCCAAAAATTGGCCGTTACTTTATGTTATGAAGCATTAAGAACACTCTTCATTCCTTGGTTCTAATAGTTTAAGAAAATTAATCTCGCAATTGCAGTAGTTCTATTTATGTTCTATTTATGTTCTATTTATTTAGAATTAATAAATCTATATATTTAAAATTATAAAGTAAAATATCATTCTCATTAGAAGCTAATCATACAATTACAGATAAATTTTATTTCATTTCTAAACAATCAAATAAAATGTTGTAATGATTTCTACGAACGTTTCAGTTTCACAGAAATTTTATTACTAAGGAATAGTCCAATCCGAAAAGGAACGGTTTTGTATAACTTTTGCACCTACTTGATGAAAACGCAGAGAACTCTTCTAAACATAGTCTATCATACTTCTATTTTCCAGATCTCTTATTCGCCTGTTAAAATCTCTGTTATAGTTACCATACAGCCAATAAAACATCGGCGAATAGTTAGGCGACAAACAGAAATTTCGAAACTCGTTGTCGATGGAAAGCGTTTGGCCTCGAACTCTGGGAAAACAAGTCGCGTACACGGGACGTTGTGATTACGACGAATAGCTGACGACCATAAATTGTATCTCGTTGCAGCGACAAACAACGATTCTCGCGCGTGCACCCAATTCTTGTACTCCGGTGACCTGTTCATCCGTCCGATTTTTATCGATTCGTCGGCGCATCAATTAGCGCTATTATCGTTTCGTTACAGCTGTCCTTCCATCGATTCCCTTTTTTTTCTATTAGACTTCCCTTTTCGTTCTTCTACCTTTTCCCCCTTCGTTTATTTGTCCCTCGCGCGTCGTCGATAAATCGCGGAGCTCTCGATTCAATCAGCGGAACGGACTTCTCGTCTTTCCCTCTCCCTCAAATCTGTTCGGCCTTCCCTTTTCGTTCGCGTTTTAAGTTCACTCGAAGGTTTATTTTACAGATTCGAGTGCTCGCCGATAATCCCGTCGCATTGGATTATACTACTAGCCGGGTAGACGCTTTTTAATTAATCGTACGTCTAGCTAAGAACTTTTTTGGACGCTGAAAGATCGATGTAAACTTAGCAAGACCGTACGCTGAAACTTTCAGGCGTTTCACATTAAGCAACTTGCAAATCTTGCCCTATTTTCCTAAAAGAGATTATTACAGGGAATTGTTATAAAGAATAAAATTGTCTTTGATGTTTCTAATTAAATTGCATCTTGCCAGAGGTAAGCAAATGTCCATGTAGAGTTCTGAGTGGCAGTGTATAATTCTATATATTAGTAATATTCCAAAAAGAAAGAATTTGTTCTGATTTCGAGTCTTATGGAATTCAAAATTAAGCCCTTCGTTCGGATACCCACGTATCGATAAAACGAATCGACACGAATTTTCAGTCGTGTGTTACCCAGTCGAAAATGTTTTATCGACTTATAGTGAAATTTTGACTAGTACGCGAATTCACGTTGATAACGGATAAACATTCAAGTGCGTGTGACAGTTTGAGAACGGACTATTAATTGAAAGTTTCGACGAGCATCGACTCCTTTTCCCCCATGTTCCCTCCTCCGAAAAATAATTTCGCCCTGAAAATCAGCCGTCACCCGTTTATCATTCCGTTTCGATTATTGTTTTCTGGATTTTTCATGGTCGTAGCTTGGATACCGTTTCGTTCCATCTATTATCTACATCTCTGTTTGTTACGTTGAAAGCTAAACCGAAATGGTGGAATTTAACCGATTTTAATGGTATACGTCGAAACGAAATGGAAAAAGTGTCGGGTCCCGTTTCTGTGATATTTCACTGAATAATTTACAAACAGAGATACAGTCAGTCCAGGGGATCTCTGTAAGAATCTTTGAAAAGGAAAGTTTAACTAAAAGATTCGATGATTAATCTTTCATCACGAAAAATGAAAAGAATTGGTTAAAAAATTTCGTATTCGTTCATTAAGAACAGTTGAATAATGTTAATTAAAAACGCATCGATTCTTTTCTTTTGTAGGGAAAAATGGAAACAGAATTAACTAAAAAAGTTAAATAATGTAAAATGAAGAAATGTAATTCTCATTATTGAAAAGTACATATGGTTCTCAATTTGTATGAATTTAATTTAATTGTTATTTTCAAACAAAATTTTTTCTAGATATATAGTCTTTCCTTTTTTGATATATATAAGAATAAATTCAATTCTCTTTTCGATATAATATGACATAAACTTCATATGTTTGTAATTTTTTATGTAATTTATTTACCGTTTCATCCGCAAAATCAATTTAATATTAATTTGTATCACTTTAAGCCAATATTTAAAAATACGCAACTCAGAGTTAAAATTCATTAACAAAACGTTCCGCGTCAGAATTCTTATTTCTTTCTACGAATATAAAATCGATATTCAAATCGATTTTCGTAAATCATCGTATCTCATAATAATCGTAATTGGCGGAACAAATCATATATAATTATGGTTTCATGCTTTTCCTACAAACGAAAACTAGAAAAGAGGAAAAGGAGGCATTGGAAAAAGAAGAATAAAAATCCTTACAAGGACTACAGCCATGCATTTGCGAATAGCTTGAACAATAAACTTTGTCCTAAAAAAAAAAGTCTAGAAAAAGAGAAACATGTACATATATCAATAAAATTGGAAATCAATCATTTATTTTCCAACGAGAATTTTATTCATTTTATTCAACATCTGTTTATACATTACCATAAATTCCTCAAATATTTAAAGAAATTACTACACAAACAATGTATTCTTTTGAAATTTTCAATCAAGTATTTTTTTTATACCTGCCTGCATTTGAATTACTTTTGTTGTACAAACGACATAGCTGTCCGTACAGCCCAGTGACGGGTCATGATGTTGCTAGCAGCAAAGTGAGATTTATATGAAAATTTGAAATTTTTTGATAACTCTGTCACATTATGATATTGTACTCACGCCCCGTGCTCCTGTTTTCGCTGATCCCTAATTATACACCCGTTTCAACAGCAGAAAATATCAACGGACAAGTGTCAATTCTCTTACAAACTAGGCGTAAAAATAATTAAAACGGGAATGGATAACGTTCCTAACGTTCCAATTATTCAACTTGGAAAAATTCGATGGATCTTAACCCCAAATGTATCAAAATTTGACCTACAGTGGCAAACGACATCATCTATCAAAAGGTAGGCATATAGAAAAAATTTATTGAGACATGTTGTAACAAATGTATCGCAACGAATAGGTTCATAATATTTTAAATGATATCTAGAATTTCAGAAATGTAAACCGAGGTTGAAAACAATGAGCAAAGGAAACCGAGACCTATAGAAGAATGAATTATTTTGTATCTTTGTCACGTTCTGCCATATTGTGTCACATTGTCTATGCGTGATTCACGCAAGCACATGATTAAGACAATGATCGTGTTAATAACCCAACAGCTGATCGAAAATATATCCGCCGGAGGTAGACAGGCTTATATTAAAAGATAATCTAATTATGGCGCTGCAACATCGTTGATAGGTATTAATGACGCAGTTCCCAGTTGAATTAATTACACGCGTTTCTGCGTAACTTTACCCGGCTGGTTTCGAGTTATTGATTGGACCATTCGAAACGCTCGATATCGCGTTCTGCATTCTACTTACGACATTTATTCTCTAACTTCGCCTCTTCAAATAAGTATTGGAAATTAATTTCGATGTAAAACTGGATTAAATCGCGGAAATATATTCTTTTGCGATTCTCCATTATTGCATCCTGCTTCGTGAGCGGAATTACATGAAACATAATAACATTGTACCACTCCCAAAGAGTTTAATGAGCCCTGATTATGCAGTGTGCGTCAGATCTTAAGGGACAAACTTGAAGGACATAGTGAAGGAAAAAAAATATTAAAATGATCTCATTAAACCAATATTCTTAAAGTGAAAATTCATTTTTCGAGTGATTTTACGATTTCATGTAATAATTTCTTAAATTCTTATTAAAAATATGTTAATAATAATTGTATTGTCGTGCAAATATAAATATCTTTGTGACAAAGTGCGTTTTTGGTTTCTTTGATAAATCAGATACACAAAATTCTCTAAGTAAAAGTATGTATACTTTTGTATATACTAAAGCGTAGACTTTGTACGAATTTATTGAAAGAAATTGTTTTAGATGATGGAATTATTTATTCCAACTACAATTTCGGGACACATTTCGGCAGCTTCTAAAAACGATGGGACCTTTTATAAAAAGTCTAGAATATGCTGGTAGTTTCACATTTTACAATTATTTCCTTGAAACAGGGCGATTAAATTCCAACAGACGTGGCTACAAGCTGGGAGAGGGATCCGAATCTACTTAAAATTAAATTAAGAACCGTTTAAAACTCTTCTCTCTCTTTCTACCGACAGCAAACGCTGGTTTGGCCAGCCCACTACCTTATCACCCCCTTTTTCAAGGAGATGTGTCCACGAAAAAAAGGCTGAAAACCACTGGCATTTTGCTGTAACTCACTGACTATGCTCTACCAAGGATAATTAACGGTTGGCCCCATACCTCCTGCCTGGATGAATGTTAGAAATGTTTTGGAAACTTCGTTCACGGTTTTATTTTGATTCGTACGTAGGGGGATTTCGAAACGAGAACTGTGTTACGAGCGCAAACATGATCCATGTGAAAATACAGAGTATTAATTCTTTTTAACGCAAGTTGAATGGTTGCGTGGAAAGTGATTTCCTCCAGCATCACGCTGGAAACGTGGCTTCTTATTAGAATGAATAGCAGTAGCGGTAGTTGAGGATCAACTACTCAGAATAATTGAATTAATACGTAGGAGGAATTGTTTTGCGAACGATATCGATTAATTCACAAAAATATTTGAAATTTTACCCTGGAAAAATTTCGTGTACACTATATTGCGCGTCATATTTTAATAATTTTGTTAGTAAGTAATGACTGAAGCCTCAAGTTCTCTTAGAACTGAAGTTTCTCTAATCTGCGGAGTAGAACGAAGTCTGCAAAACTATGGAGAACTTACTTTCTACAACCGTAAACTACGTGCCGCCTTGTGTATACATATAAAGAAGGGTAAACAGTTCAAAGAAACGATGCATGTACAACAAGCAGAAGCCAGAAAGAAACAAATGGAGGGAAAATAGGGGGAGACTTAACGATCAGGATAAAAAGAACAGAGTGAGATCTAGAGGAAGAGAGATGGAAGAGAAAAGGGGAAATAGAGAAAGAAATCGTGAAAGAAATTCTGAAAGCTATACAAAGGGAAAGGGACACACGGGGTGAAAAGGGGAGGAGTAAGAATAATAGAGCGTGGAAAAGCAGAGGACAGGGAAAAGGAGTTCTGCAGGTGGAGGGGAACCACGTTAAAGCAGATTTATCGTTCCGCAGTAATAATTACCTCTTAAAAGCGAAGGATACGTTTACAGTAATTGTGGCCAGGACAACGGGTTCAAATAAATTCGCCTGTTTCGCACGGTGCATTGCTTATGCAGAACGTTGGAAGGTAGCGTATACGTTTCCCTTAATTTTAGATTATCCGCCGTCGGGAAGCGGAATTTCCCTAAATTCAACAGCTGAACGTCAATTTTGATCTTTCTTCGACATCTCTTGTTGGGAACATCTGTCTTCGACGTTATGAATATCTTACGTGTCGAACAGAATTTTCCTCCTTCCTTTTATTATACATCGGTTACAGCATGATTTGGTGGCGCGAAAACATAGGTAGTGGCTATAGTTCCTAATGTATGTTGATCTTTGAAATATAGACCCGCGGTCCTTTAATAATAATGAAAAGATAATATGTAACTACACCGCACGTTAAATGTGCGATAAACGTTAACTGCATAAAAAATATGCAAAATATGCTGCTAATATTTTCGATATAAGATTGATATACCGAAGATTAGTTGTGATTAGTTGTCATATATTTACCAGTATATTTAACAATATTTTTTGGCACATATAGTTTGTGTCCTAAGAAGTTACAAGTATTTTGTGCAAGCTTGCAATTGTAAAAAATAATGTTATAATAACAATAACGATAAGATAACGGCTAAAATATAGTTCAAAAAATATATGGATTAGAAATGACTCAGTAATCGCCATTCACCGGTCGCCACCCATTGGCCAAGAATTAATCGAGTGTAGACTTAGCCTTTGATGTTTAATCTTTTGACCACTACATACCGATATACTCTTTCCGCTAAACGATTTTTTAGGACGAATCGTGGCTATAGCGCTTCTCCTTTCCATCCTATATTGAAAACTGTGTATTGGTTGTTACTATGCGGGAATAATTTCACGTGTTTGTATCCTACAGTCACTTACGAAAGTTATAGTTGCTATTTTAATTTACATCTCTTGAGTAAACCTGCCTGCAATCCTAAGTTTCCAACAATGCTGTAGTACAATAAAACCCGTATCATTAAGTAATCCTTTCCTTCAAATTAAAAATTTTTTTAATTAAGTTAAATGGTAATTAAATTAAATTAAATAATATTTTTCTTTAAATTAAAAATCGATTGTTTAAATTGTACGTATGCACTTACATCTTAGAATAGAAACGACCAGAAAGGGTAGTGACAGTTGTCAGAAAGTGGAAAGGCAGCATCCCTTGTAACTGCGCGAAAATGAAGTCGTTTGTTTCACAGGCATCCGATGCGCGAATACAGGAAGAAGAAATTCGAGAGCTGGCATTTCTCACCCAGTAAAGAACCAGCTCGACATTCCTACAAGCTATTCCTTTGTAATCTATACGGGTCGCCTTAGGAAGAAGACAGAGGAAAGAGAGGAGGATCCATCAGAAGCTATGTCTTTTTTCATCCTCACATTCATCGAGGATAAAACGATAGCTTCGAGTGCATTCCAACGAATGATAAAGACGATGTCGACGCTGGTTTTATTTCCTCTCCTAAGACAGTTGACAAATACACGTAAGATTTTTGGTCGTTCCTATAAGTTTAAAGATAGGTCTAGAAAGATGACTGTCTTTTTAAATAAGTTTTAACTGCGTGTCAAATTGCACATATTATTAACAACCACGATGAGTATAGAATGAGGATATTTATGCATACTTTTATGAATATAATTAAATAATGAATATAATTAAAGGAATGAAACTTAAAGAGAAATTTGTTTTACCTACTAAATATCATAACGAATAATACACTACGGACATTTCATATATAATTGCGAATTATAACATATATTCTTTGCATTTCTGTATCATCATGTCTCTCATAAATGTATAAAAGTCTGCAGTATAATAACAATAAATGGAATATATTGAAAATGGATTAGAATTCAACATCGGGTCTTTCAGAAGAGAGAAAACTTTGAAATTTGTTTTTTGTCGCCGATATTTCCAAAATGTATGGAGAAAGAGTAAGTTAATTTATCAATTTGTATGACAATTTCAAATTATATAAATATATATATATATATATATATTTAGTTTTACATAAATATATATATTTAGTTTTACAAATTAGCACCAAAGATAGTAATGAGTTTGAATTATTATTGAATAATAAATGATAAGAGTAATTAATCATTATTAGCTTTAAAGAGTAATTAATTATTGTATCACTAATAACAATAATTTCATGATATTGTTACCCACTGGTTTTTTCTTTAGAATTACATATGGGATACATAAATTTCGAGCCGAGTACTCACATTGTGTAAAAGCACATTCTTCAGAGATCTGTCAATCAAATGTATTTTGCTGGATCTTTTAAATCCAAAGCCAGATTTGTGTCATATTTTAGAAAATGTTCTATACGAATGAAAGTTGCTGGGTCGTGAAAGGCACTCTAATTTAGACCTTGTCATTTCTACATTGCCGCATTAAAGGCCTCGGAACGTAAAAATAGGGTAAAAGGCCTTTCATGAATTGTCAATATTATTCATATCTTAAATTCATATCTTAAGATCAATAACCAACCAAGCAATATGCAAAGTCAATCGACTTAAATATTCAATCGATGTGGCAAAACTTTACGGATCGATTTTCCACTTCGCCTAATTAACACGTTATGACAGGATGTACAAATAACGCGAGAATGTGTTACGCAAGTACGGAACTTTTATGCAAGCAACTAGCAACTTCTTTATTAACAACAGTTGTTTCAAGTTAACTTCTCGCAAGCGAAAGTTTCGCTGCGAGGGAAAGGTAGGTTTAAGCGTTTAATCGAGCTTCAGCGTTGCATAACCCTATTCCTTAATACTGAACGCTATTACGATGCAAAACAGTGATCGAAATTATTTGTAAAGAGAGAAAGAGAAACATATAAAGGAGTTGCTTTCTACAGAGAAAACGGCAGGTAATTATCTGGAAGTACTTGAATTATTATCTTTGCCGACATATTTTTTAACAATGAAAATAATTGTGAATCGATTAGTCATCACAAGATTATTTATTATGTTATTTAAACAACTCTTTATAAGACAGCTAGAGCTATCATTATCGTGTATATGTGTTACAGCACAATTTGCTATAAGACACCAACATAACCAACAGCATAATGTACCATAAGAAGACAAGCATAAAAACATAAAGAGAAAACAAGCTCATCCAACATCCAAAAACAATTCCCGTCATAACTATTAAACCATTTTCCAAATCCAGCATCCTTTCAACAACCCTGTGCCAACCCTTTCCCACTGTCCATCTAAAAATTGAACCACCCAAACAATTACCGCCGCTGGTCGATCGCATAAATGGAAAATCCAACAATTCCTCCGGAAATGTCACGAAATCGCTCGCCACCAGATCTCACCAGCAGAAGGCTCAAGAAAACCAGAAGAACCCTGTGTATCAGAAGAATCGCGCGGTAACGGCGTGCCTGTACGAGCGAGAGCGCACTCGTTCACGATGTAGATAGAAAGAAAAGGAGAGAGTCGGGGCGACAGAGCATCATCCTGGAGGCAGAGATTCTCCTGGAGGCCACGAGCTTCTGCGACTTTTCCTCCGGCAGCGGTCGGAGCTTGCGCGAGGCCAGCTCCGTTCTGCTCCAGAGGAACATCGTGGAGGGAGGATGGCGAAGAGGAATGGAGAAAGGGAGGCTGCAAGTGCGAGTGAAATGACACGAGTGAAAGGACGAAGAGGTAGGCGTGAAACAGAGGTGAAAAGAAGAGGATAGCGAGCGTGTGTGCAGCGATGGTTCCAACGGATGGAAAGAGATCGCGTGGGAAGAGATCGACGACTGCGGAAGACCATGGAAAAGAGCGAGAGGATCCGATCGTGGGATGAAGCTTTCGGGGGTTGTCGGGTTGCCATGGCAGCTACCCCGGCCGGGTAGCAGACCCCAGTCTTGCCGCGGCGGTCGCCGAGTGCGCAACGGCTCTGTTCCTTGTTTCTTTTTCGTCGTCGTCTCCTCGAAGAACGCTCGGTGATATATACTCGGTTCTTGCGTGGCTCGTTCTCCCCGGTTCTGGTGAATTAGTCTAGTGGTTACAAACCCTGGCAAGTGCGCGCGACCGTCTAACCGGATGCCCGTAGTCGAACACGGCCGGCTGACAGATAGCCAGTAGAATGTAATTCTTCGCCGCTTGTTTTCGCTCGAGTGATCGCCACGCGTAAATACCTGGTCGCGCCAGTTGTCCCTTGATCGAGAAATATCTCTTTCCTTCCCTTTTTCTTTCTTTTCCGCCTGGTTAGAGTGGACCAACGAGATTTGTAAATTGTAATCGTAAATCGGAGATACATCGGCGTGAGAGAAATTGTACGAGGATCGGTGAATAGATTTCTATGAGGATGATCAACGTCGTTGTTCTGTAGTAGCTTCGTAGAAACGTCTTTATTCGTGGATCGAGAATCAGCTGAAAGTCGGAGAGAAGATTGCGGCCGAGATCGTAAAGTCGAGGAAACGCGTGGCTAAGGGAAGCTCGCTAAGTGTCTTGGAAAGTTACAAACTAAACGATCTCGGGGATGAGGAATCACTGTCTTCTAAGAAATTTGTTGACGTACGTGGAGTATAATATCTGCGTTCAAGATTCTTTTTGCAGGTTTCTTGATTAAATATTTGGCGATCTTTAGCCATGATTGCGTTATTGTAGTGGAAACAAAGGATATGACTCATTTTATTTATCAGAAAGGAAAAATTTGGAAACGACACATGTCTTTCTCTAGGTTTTCCGATTAAATGTCTGGCATTCTAAAGAGATGATTACGTTGATAGTTTTATTGGTGTTGATTTTATCGTACAAGATAGAAATATAATTCGTTCCATTTCAGTGAGAGTTCAGAAATTAATATTTCTGTTTTGAGTAATTTAAAATTAGTTTAAAAACGATATATGCAGTGCGAACTTTACTTCCCTTTTCTTCGATTTTCTGGACAAATACAATAAATTCTGTATGTGCAAATACGTTATTAGTTATATTGGGTTAGTGGTACTAGAAGTAAAAAATATACCTTGCTTTATATGAATAGAGGCCTAGAAGTTAATAAGCTTTTTGTTTGTCAACATTTTTAAATATACATGGAGCATAATAAACTCTGCGATTTCGTACTTACATATCTGGCATTCTATTGCAACTATTGTGTCAATAGATTTTTCCTAGGAGTGACGAGTACGACTTGTTTCGTATCAATAGAAGCGTTTGATTTTGAGGATTTTCGAAATGAAACGTGCAATATAAAATCTGCTCTCGTGACTCTTTTTCTCGGTTTAGTGTTTGAATCGATAGATATGATTGTGTTTTTAATTTTAGCGGCGATTTTGTAATAAAAGTGAAGAATACATAGCTGGTTTTGCACAAAGTTTGTTTGCCAGGATTTTGGAGGATCAAAGTTCGCGAAGTGCTTCGGATCTTCGATACTTGTTTTCGTTAAGCTGCCTGATAGTTTCATAGGAGTTTTAAATTGTACTTCAAAAGGAAGAAGGAAGGATGTTTTTATTGGTGTTTGTTCGTATCGCGTTTTACGCGACTATTTACTCGAGTTTGTAAAACAGACACGGTATGAAGAATTAACAGGATTCGATTGACCTGGATTCGTATGACGAAGATAGCTGATGGGATCCCGTTTCTTGCTTTTACGGACGACCCAAGATTATTTTTCTTAGTTTGCAAATCTGAGGTTGCATCTTCGGCCTGATTTCGTAGAAATGTGAACAAATTCTATCTTTCGGTGGATTTTCACGTGATGTAAAATTACTTGAAATTTTAAGAATTAATGGGAACACTCGTCATATTCAGAATCTGGCAGTGAGTTTCAAGTCCTGTTTGAAATATGGTCTTGTTTTGTTATAAGACGTCAGGTTCCATGGAAAAATTAATGGAACTCTGGCCACATCCAGAATCTGACAGTTGGAAAAATTTTTAATTTTTTAATTCGTAAACTGTTAGCGAACTTTAAGTATCTTAAATTTCTGCAAGTAAGTTTCTGTTTAAAATATTTTCTTGTTATTTTAGAAGATGTCAGGTTTAGAGAGAAGAGATTATTATTACAGTAAACGCATTATTATAAAATGACAAATGTTGCTAAGTTAAATACTATGTATGCCATGTAGAAGAAAACAGCACTACAATTAAACACTATTTGTACAGTTATATAATATTACGTAGATACAAATTTTTAAAATATCGCTTTTAGAACGTATAATGAAAAATATATCTGGTAGAAAAACTACGCTCACCACTGTACATATTGGAATATTGCAATATAATTGAAAAAGTTGAAAAATTCTTGACTTTTTCCGCTAGTCTCTCGCGTTTTTCAGGTACTCTAAGAATTTGAACACATTCGTATCGAGTGTATGAACGCGTTTCAGTACAGTGTCAGCTAATAGATAAATAAATTAGGCTCACTCTCGCTCCCGTTGATGATTTTCCGCCAACTCGAGCGTTCCTAATACTCGTCCGGCTAAATCGCCACGCGGATCTGCCGCGACAAACAATTTTCGCGCGACGACGCCCCGTCGCGTCGTCAGGATGGCTCGTTTACTTCCGTTAACAAGTTCACGCGGCGTCCTCGCGTGATCTCGTTCACGGGAGTCTTGCGAAATAGAGGTGAGACTGGTTGAGAAACGCGATCCTTCGTTGGCGCGGCTTCGTCGACGCGAGATAAGCGGAAGAACGTAATTTTGAAAATTGAAGTAGATTCTTCCGCTTCGTCTTTCTCTTCTTTCTTTCTATTTTCTGTCTTGATCTCACGTGTCGAGAATTCGTGCTAAGCTCCCTGAATACTTTTGATCGTCTTTCATTGATTTTATAAAAGAGACGACACCTCGCATTTTTGAGTCTTTATACGTTTTTCGAGTAAAGACCAAGGAATTACACAAAGTGAGAAAGAAAAGGGATCTAAGAATTTTTTTCATGTTTATAGTAGGTGCTTGCCAAGAGGAATGAAAAATATTTTATGACGAAATGTCGATGTTGTACATGTGAGTTTGTTTTTAGATTTGAGAGATATGTTTGATGTCTCTTATTTCCATTTTGATACGAGTGGCAGCCACAGGTCATAGATCGACGTACATGTTCAAATACATATTCCTTCGACGTCTCGTGTTGCACAGCGTTTTTAAGTAAACTAAGATATCAGAATAATGCTAGTAGTGACTGAAATAAACTAGTCCAGAATAAACTGGACTAGCTGTTCTGTTATTATTGTATCAAGCAGGAAAAACCAAATTTATAAAATTATGGAGCATTAGAATGATTGTTAATACACGGTATATATTTCAATATTTTACAAGGGCAAGACATTAAAATCCATCATTTTAATCACATATGGAACCAAATGAATCACTTTCATTTGCGTATTTTTAAAACATGTAATGTTTACAAACAACTGATAACTGCGGATTTAATATACACATGCGGACGACAGAAATTAATTGATCATAATATTTAAACTTTCAATTAGATTATTGAAATTCACGTACAGGGGTGTTAATCAGGTTATGAAGCACAATATTGCAAGAACGATGGAACGATATACTGAGTAACATAATAATTTTTATCGCTTTGAATATTTCCCACAATTTTTAACGATATGAGAAATCTTTACTTATCTTTAGAAGTTTGTATGTCATACAGAACTCTGTTATTATTTATTACATTTTCTTTTTTATTTGGAAGAGTACGATATTTCAAGGTCACCTTTATTTTTCAAGTAGCATGCTACATCTTCTTTTGTAAGCAATGAAATTGTGCGTGTTTGGATGACCGACGAATTTCAGTATTACTTTAAAAACATACATACTTTGAAATCGTTATCGGAAAGAACAGAAAATTAAAAAAGTTCTGATACCAAAAAGTTATTAAAAGAAATGGCGCATATACAATAAAATAGTGTGACAATATATCGGCTTTAAATCTTTCTCAGTTATCGCTACGAATTTTCTGCATAAACTAATATATTTCTAAGAAACCATATTAGAATACATAAGTGGATTGCAGATATTTTTGTATTTATGGGTTTAAAGATATGCACAAATATAATATGTAAAAATATATAAACTATTCAAGACATAGTCCTCGTTGGAACATTCAATAAGTGAAACAGATTTGTATTTAAAATTTGTATTTTCTCTAGTCGTCTATCCAAAAAATATAGATTCCACGAATATGACAATCTAGTTATGAGATAACCTAATAGTAATATGTACTACATAATAACATAGAAATCGTAGCTCACTGAATTCCCAAATGGAACGCAACATCAACTCAGTTTTCCCACCCGAACCTCGGAAACTTTGCAAATACACGATCATCCCTTCAGCGGCACCCCGAAGCAGTCGAGAAAAGAGTTTCGCGAGACACAATCTCCAAAAAACGATTCTCCACGGCGAATATTCCGCGGAACTCTCTTCGCGCCGGTTCTTCTCGGTTTCTTCGCCTTTGCAACCAGTTGCTTCGCGTGACGTTTCGTTTTTTTTTTTCTTGAAGCCTCATGTCGCGCCTGTTTCCTCAGCGGCTCCGTAGAAGCGTCGCGTTCGCACGCTTTTCCTCGAGAGGAGCAAACCTCCATTCTTTCCATCGAACGCACACACATTCGATAGTCGCCAGTCGATCGTAATTCTTTCTCTGGAAGACTTCTCAGACTTTTTACACCGGTGCCACGGAGATTTTCACGAGACGATCGCCTCGAGGCTCGATATCGGGCCTGATATCCGCTCGATATCGATCCTTGACTAGAAGCTAGTGTCGTGTTCGCCAGAAGCACGTGGAGTCGATGGATTGATTGGCAACGGTTCAACCACGTCGTAAATAAAACGTACGTGACAGTGAGCCTCTAGCAATGTCTGGATAAATAGCGACCTCTTGTTATCTTTCTAGACGTTTCCTATCTGATTTCTTTCTTCATTTGTTCTTCCTTTTTAGCTGGCTTTTTTCGTTTATAGGATGGTTTGAGGATCTCTGGTTTTCGTGACCGAAAGATAGCTTGGGCTTGAAAGAATTTTAGGTGGAATGAAGATAAAAAATAATTCTTTTACTTTTATTCCAAGATGAAATTTAAATATCACGAACATATATTCGATGAATATCATAAACAAATGTTAGAAGTCGACTTTATGTAGAGAAATTAAAGAAATTAATACGTGAAAGCTTTATTCGTTTCATCTTTTGCAAGATATTGTATGTACGTCAATTTCTCACGAAAGTGTAAAAGTACAATCATCCTCTAATTATAATCATCTTCGTAAATTTTGTGTAATTAGATTTTTATAGTCGTCTACGTTAGATACTGCGTTACCTTTTCATGACAAAGCAACGAGCAGTCGTTTGCGAATTCTTGTGTTCATGAATGGTGAATCTCGAATCACGGAGTTTAACATCAACAGATTCTTCCTGTTCCATCTGTTACTCGTGAAACCTGTTAATCGTGCAAGTGTTTGGCGAAAGAGCTGATATCTGCGAATAATTTCAGCTTCTGAGTATGTGCCCGACGTTGGAGATCGTATCTCTGATCTTTCAAACGACCGTGACCGATATCAAACGTTAATTGGAATTGAATTCGTGTTAAAGACTTTAATTAACGTGCGACTAGGATACCACAGTGATATTTTGCCAATGAGAACACGTGCAGTGAAATTACAGTGCGGGGAACCGACCAGTCAAAGTGAAGGAATGTAATATATCAAAATGAATGGGAATGATATGTATTTTAGTTTCATTTTTCGTCGATTTCATTGGAGAAGTAAATGATAAGTGGGTGTTGCACGATGAACGTCGCAAAGTGATAATTGGAGATTCCAATGAGTATTTAAGAGGATATTTGGAAAATAGTTTGAAACCCAAGCGCGAAATATTACGTGGAAATAAGGTAAAGTATTGGCAAAATTTGACAACTTCTGAACTATATATATACATACATATATAGACCAAGATAAACTAATTTTAGTACCGTTGGCTATTAATTATAAATAAAATAATGACTTCTCTTACTATTTTATATCATTTCCTTTCCTAAATTTTGCTCATTTTTGTATCAAATACTTTTAATTACATATATACAGAGTATTTAAAAGACATTCGGATAGTACCATATTAACGCTAATTGATTCTTTGATTAATACTCAGTGCATCAGCCCTTTCTTCCCAACATAAATTTCAGTTAATGCAAACATGCGAATATCAGTGTAGAAATTTCCCCGGCATATCTAAGTAATTCTCTACAAAATTTTTTTCGCATTTTGCAATTTTATAAAGGGAATAGCAATTTTGTATAGTTGGTTTTGCAAGCTCTACCATTTCTATTGCGAATTTAAATCGGAAATTTACATCCGAGCAATCCCTGAAAAAAATTGTAACAACGCAATAAAATAAAAAGCATATGAAAACTTTCTGCCAGGTACTTTCATGCATAACAGTATTTCAGCGAACTGCTACCGTAACGATTTTCACCAGAGAAGCTATCGAACCGTAGAAGTCTAAACCGGGAATATCGCGAGTTTCGATCATGTTAGACCGACTCGGCAATCGAGCGCGACAAGACTGATATTCTAGGGTGATTAATTCGACGGATTCGAAAGCAAATAGCTACGCTTCCTCCCGATACCACCTGGGGATCCCAGCTCGTTGATTTTTTCGCAGCCCGCCGCAATTTCATTCTTTCTGCCTCAAACAAGATCGTTCCCGCTTTTTATAGATTCTCGATAATTAAATCGATCGTGAATCACTTCAAACCGAGTTTCGGGTTTCAAGCTCGATGATTGCTTGCCGTCGAATTAATTAGAATACTAAAATGTGCTAGTTACCGAGCTATCACTGTTACATGATTATTTGTTCGATTATAACATAGATGTCGTAGCTATTAATTTAAATAATTAAACATCATAACAAAGTTTTGTCGTCTTTCGTGATTCTATTTGATTTCGAAGTGCCGAAATTGGATTATTTTTATGTTAACCCAAAATTTTATTATCCCAACTTTATTCCGATACAATCTTTCGTAATAAGATATTAACGAGTTCAAGATAAATAATAAAAACATCCACTACTTACTATTATTAAGCGAATGCGCTGAAGTTTCATGGAATTTGGAACGAAATTTTAAGGAGTCAAAGTTTTAACTTAGATTGTTAATATTTTATTACGCGAATAGTAAGTTCCTTAATTTCTTCTTGAGTCTGGAGTAAGTTTTGTGCCTCCAAGGGAATTTGTTTTCTCGAATATTTTCTCCCGTTGGAAGACAAGAAGAATGATTAAAATGACAATTCATTTATGGAAATCACGCAGTGATTTAAATAACAGACTTTTCGAAATTATGACTTTTATTATGTATTTTGTAACACTTTTGGGAAATATAAAGTAAATCGGTAATGTTGTAGATTGATGCATACTAAATGTAATGTTGGAAGAACATTAATAATTTCATAGAACTAAATTAAAGTACATAAAATATCTCGATATTTTAAAAATACAAAACGCATGAAAAAGTATCTTGAAGTTTATTGTTAAATTTCGGTTAGATCGAATGTTAGGATCAGCTATGTTTTGAGAACATGATTGTAATACGATATTAAATTAGACACACTCTAAACCTAACCGATATAGAAAGATTTCTCATATTAAAAGTATGTTAAAAGCATATTGAATGCAATATGTAATTCATTTTGTCACATTCTTTTATACAGTACATGTGCTTTAACCTTTTTTCTCAAAACTACACTCGATAGTTCGACACCAAAAATACAGAATCCCGATTCCTTGTAGTGAAATGATTCATCCGATCTGCTCGTTGATCAACTCTATCAGAGTGGCGTACCTATGGCAGTCGTGATTAGAACGCGTAATTACAGTTTCAGCCCGTTAGTGGGATTAACAATTACATTCTCATCGTGACAGACAATAAACTGCTTTGCAGATTACACGTTGTGATTCGAGAAACAACCCGTGCTTACGCGGAATTGATGTACTCCTTTTGTTTCGTGTCGGTGTCACTGGAATGTGCCTTGAACTCTTATGTCTGACCATTCACGTCCCTATTCTACTTGCACGCGTTCCTCATAACGCATCAAGATTTTGTACGTTACTCTCTTCTCATCTTCCTTTTCGTTTATTTATTATTTATTTATTATCATTCATTATTTTCAGTTTTAATAACAGAATCGTAATCTGATCGATTCGTAACATGTCATATACTGCACGTAGAAGATCCTCTAGGGAAAATTTATCCCGATAAGTTTTCAAACATTCGCTCAGTGCATAAAGATGTTAGATAAGCTCATGTAATCCAAATATCTACGGATGTTTGAACTGCGCGTTAAGCTCACTGTTCACGCGTCGTCGTAAGAATCAAGAGAGAAGCCGGAAATTTTGGTTCACACGGTGTATGTCAACCTCGTAATAATAATCTGTTGTTGAAAGATATTTGTCCATGCACTTTGTGACTACGTTTACTAGAGAAAATCGAGCTACGTTATTATTAAACTAACAACGGGCTTACATACTCACTTTGTAGTAAAATTAAAATATATTTCCGTTTATAAGCATTAGGTTTATTTCTCAGAGTAGGGACAAGTAATATTTTGAAAGAATTCCTAACAATATGAAATGTTCACTTTAATAATTTTGAAATTATTTATTTGCTAGGTTACTTTAAACATGAAAGTTTTCGAAAAATCCTCAGCATAATTGAACTAAAACGTAAACTGGGGAAGCTAAGATGATTTAAGTCAATACTTAAGGCTGGATCAAGTCTGCTCAAAGTCTGAAAACGACGAAGTTGCTACGCCATGCTTTTAAAAGTTGAATTTCAAATTCGTCTTCTACTAAATGTTTAACGTTCTCGTTGCAAAGAAGAAGCTTTTAAAAATCTACTTTAACGTCACTAATATATTATAATGCAGTTTTTGTTATATTTTTTAAGCGTAAAGTTTTAAACACTAATTTTTAAAAAATAAATTGGTGATAATATTACGCTGTTTCAGTTCTTAGTAATTGCAACTATCAATAACTAAAACTCCGTAACAGCTAAAAACTTATTTTTCCTTTCAACTACACAAACAATCGTTATTTTCCTAATAAGTCCTGAAATCCAGTTGCAATCATGTTAATGGTAGAAGAAATATAGGTATAATTAAGTCGAAATAAACAAAATGTAAATGCGCTTGGTTTAGTTACAAAAGAAAATCTAGGCAGGATCTAAACAAACTAATCTTAAAAAGATTTGAGCCTAATTAAGGATAATGAAAGAAATGTATACGTAATTAAGGTAATGATGGAAAATCTAAACGTAATCGAACTAATCGTAAAAAGCTGAACTTTCACTTTCGCAAGAAGGAACGGGCACTTCCGTCCATCAGATTTCTATCTCTGAAAGCTTTTCATCCGGATCGAGCCGAAGAGTTTCGCGACGTAGCAAGCGAATGAAAAACGCGGCGAGAAATTCATTCGAAAGGTCCTGGGAGATCCGTTCAACCGACTCGATCGTATTTTGTCGTCACTGGTATTCTTTTCTCTCGTCGTGCGAGTGCCGTGTGCGGTGAATTCCCCGTGAAAGTATCTCGAAATGATATTATCGTGAGGAAGCCGTCGAGATTTTATCGGTCCACTTACTTCCAACAAAGACACGCTGCTGCCTTTTTCTCTCTTTTTCTTTCGTGAATCCAAGCTTCGTATCGAACGAAGATGTTTTCGGTGGGGATTCGTTTCGCGCGAATCTCAGCATTCGTCTGAGAAAACGTCGTCGAATACGACACGTGAGTCGCGTGAAACTTGTCACCAAAGCTTACGAAATTCCAACTAATATTGTCTCTTCACGTTTTTCTTCAATGGCATACATTATTAGATTAGAATCTGTTCTTAAAATAACAATAAATAATTTTTACGATAACAAGAAGAAGCAGAACATAATATACGATTTGGCGGTAAGCATCCATTGATGCTTTGTTCTCTGTACTTGATGTATTTATATGGCAAATAAATTTAACACGTAGATAAATTTGAAGTTGTATTTCTTTTGATTAAGTTACGTCTAACGTAAATTTAAGTTTGTGGAGGTAAATTAAAAACTTCGATATTAAACGAAACAGTACGTGGTATGTATTCTTAATTTTTGTTGACAAACTATAGACACATATTTTAGAAATGAAAATAAAGAGAGACACTATGTTATTTTATTTTATTATAAGGTTGATAGATTATAAACAGTATTTATAAACTTCATCTTTAAACAAATGTTTTAAAATTATGCATATTAGATTATAATTAAATTTTTAATGGCAGTAGACTTTATCATAATGTGAAAATTTAGCGCAAAGATAAATAGAGCTCAATCTTTTTACAGATGAATTTATTTACGTCAAAAGGATATAATTATTTTCTATTTCTTTAAAGAAAATATTGTATATTTTGTATTTAACTACTTTTGAAAGGAGTAACGCACATCGTCACTTTTTTAATTTAATGAGGACAACAAGAGAATTAATTTTTTAAGAGAATTAATTTTTTAAGAGAATTAATTATCTTAAAAGATACGAATTAGCTTACCCTTTAGGAAAGTCATTTTATGGAAGAATCAGGAGTTAATCTTTGAGTAAGGGGCAATTCAGTAATCTACTTCCATCTATTATTCGTCATAATACGGCCTAACTGCTTTGATGAAACGTAAATACGGGAGGAGGACTGTTACGAATTTTGTATAGTGAACAGGAGAGTTAGCAGAGACTAGTGGAGTGAGTCATTTGTGGCCAGACAACCGCACACGACCTGTAAATTCGTGTTTCGATCAAGTTGCCCGCAGCAGTTTTTGTCGGCGCTGATTACGCTAACGTAGAAGTTAAAAGATAGTTCAAACGAGTGAACTACGTAATTTCGAAAATAAAAAATATACAAAATTGTAAACAGGGCGTTAAAGATTTTCATTAGATGGGAACGATCTGCTTGAAAGTATACGATGTATTGATTAAAAAACATTCGTTGCCCGAAATCTGGTATTTTTTTATATCTCTTCGTACAACAAAAACATATAATTTTTGTTATTTTCATTTACACCGATTCGTTAGAAATTGGGTACACAATGTACACGTTGTAGAATAACGTACAAATTTTTAAACCGTGTCTCTATCTTCTAGTAAACCGAGCGACACGTATCTGCTGTAATAGCTGCAACAAAATTATGCCAAATCGCTAAATCAGTCTCAAAAAACATCCGCACTATACTCCAATAACATTGTTGAATGCAAACCCGCGGCAGCGGTTCAGCCTGGCTTCCGCGGTCTTGGCTGGTGTAAGCCGCATAAAAAATGGCCCCGCATAAAATAACAATCGATATCGATTTATGCAGATTCCGCCAGTGGGATGAGTATGATTTATGCGAAATTCCCGGTGAGACAGATTCGTTGTACGCTCAATTACAGACAGACCAAGCTAAATAATCGAAAGGAGGGGCTGAGATTGGGAAAGGATCGAAATGGATAGAGACAGGGAGTGAGCATGATTGCTTCCTCAAACTAACAAGAGATTAAAACGATTGCTAGACGACGAATGCGGTCAGATTGCATTTGTGTTTGTGTAACATTAGCATATTTATGAAGAGGGAATATTCAGCGACGCGAGGAGGTGCGGGGCAGAGGTGGGTGGATTTAATCGATCTTTGACGAGCAATACGTTCATCCAGCGATTCGCTGTCCGTTCGAATAATTAATTTGACCGGTAATTCGGAATTGAATTTCAGCGAAAGTTTCATGGCGGGTGGGGTGGGGAATCTTCACTTTTTCTACGTTTTTTCTACGTTTTTTTCTGCTTTGATAAGGCTTGATAAGAATACTTAGCGATGGGGCAACGTTTTTATTTGCATACCGCGCAAATTATCTTGTCGAGTGACAGGAAAGTTAGATTAAAAATTATGTAAATAATGTTTGATTGCTTCAGAGTGATATGTTGAACGAGGAAGTTCTTTTTAGTGAATGTAGATATCCTTGGTATTGAAGATTATTGAAAGAAGGAAAGGGAAACATAACTTTTTATTGTGATTTTCAACAAGATAGGGTGAAAAGTTTAAAGAAGAAAATTCTACGAGAAATTAATCGAATTGTTTGTTTTGAATTATATTATCATTGCTCTTTTTACCACAGTTTTATTTCCTAGATATATAAAAACTGTTCAAATAACATACATGTATGTGGATTCTAAGGGACACTAGTAGAGTATTGATTGAAAAAAAAAGATTTTTTATATTTTCAATTGTAGCAAAAACTTCTATATTATAAAATTCATTTTGGCTAAACGTTACGTTTCAATTAAGCATCTATAAATTACTAGAATCAATAAATTTGTTTTCACTGCGAAAGAAAATAGCGTTTGAGTAGAACCAAATTGAAACAGAATGTCCGCGAGAGCAGGAAAAATAAATGGTAAAATAAATAAAGCTTTGATAAAAATACAAAATACGATTCGTTCGTCCAAACAATTGGAAATGTTCTTATAACGGATATAAAAATAATTCTTTTTGATTTGTTCCTGAGTAAACGTACCATCTGTCTCTTATCGTTTCTTTCAATAGACACTTGGGCACGTTTTCTCATAGAAGTTCACACATGTCCTAAGATCCTGAGATTTTCTTCTATTTGTCGATCAGAGTTCTCACTTTCCTCTTTTTAGTTCGATATAACGATTCATAACATAAAAATGTATAATATACGATAAATCATAAATACACTTTGAATATTGATGTACATATAAATTATTTTAATTCGATTTATTGAAACAGAAGAAAGTATAGATCAGACACATACGCTTTGAAGCGTACAACTGGAGCCTAACTATAGCACCACTGATACTTTTAACATTTTCGAACTTTAAGAAAATAATTTGAAGAAGTTACTTGCATAATGTGGAAGGGCGTTGCTGATGCTAATGATGATTTCGAGCGAAAATCATCGAAGTTGCCTGTGCATATGTCAAGATATAATCAAAAACTGTTTTATCATCGGAGCAAGACAATAGCGCCAGCTTCACTTTTAACTTCTTTCAAATGTCTCTTTTATAAAGTGTTTAGCGAGCACAAAGTTTTTCGATTAATTTAGACAATGCTACGCGATAGCTATCTCGCCGAAGAAGAACAAGGTGCGATTTTAGCATACAAAGAACAAAAATTGGGAATTGTTGAAATCGCATGTAAACTCAAGCGATTTCATAAAGTTGTACTAAATTTTTATGTGGTCCTACTACGCGTGGAGAAAACAAGAAGAAGAAGTTATCTCGCCGTACTGAAAGACAAATTGTTAAAATTGCGCGCAGTACATTAAAAAGTTACATTAAAAAGAAACCGTGAAGGAATGTGATCTCAACCTTCCTGATTGGACCGCTTAACGTGTTCTTAAACGTAATCCGCACATTACAAAACAAAAAATGATGCCTGCATCTACGTTATTAAAACACTACAATATAGTCAGGTTTCAATACATTCGTAAAAACATGAGTACAAATTGAAATAATGTAAATTAATTTTGAACATTAATAAATCAAGAGCTAAGTTTATGTTTAATATTCTTTACTTAATTCACTATTTACCTTCATAACGAAGAAAAGTACTTCTCTAAGCATAATTCCAGTGGAGGAATACTTATCATGTGGCGTTCATTCTGCTGCAGGGGTAAGCTTCAATTTGCTTTCCCTATTTCAAAAATGAAAAGTACAGAGATTGACATTGATATTTTGAAAAATAATTTAGTACTTAATAATTTAATACTTATCAGCCATATAATGTCCCAATGCATGAAAGCTGAGAACCCACAGTATGACTTGGAAGATTTAACATGAATTTATTGAAACATCTGCATACTTCCCAGATAAAAGTCTGATTGAAAATCTATGATGCATTATGGTACTGCATATTTATGCAAACAATCAACTTTCAAAAATGTTGTAGTCAAAAACAGTTGTTACTGAAGTGTAAAATCAAATTACTTTGTATGCTAAAATCAAATAGTTTGAATTCCGAAAAATTTAATTAAAAGTATGTCAAATCGCATCTCAGAATTAATAGATAAAGATGGATCTCATACTTGTTATTAAAATTACTTATTTTGACCACTTACATTATAATTTTATCATTTCGTTGTAATTTAATAAATTGTTATACGTTGTAAATACATTGGTACATATAGATGCTCACCAGAGAAATATTTTGTTCATTATTATTTTCAAATAAATTCAAATTGCAAATTCAAATGCTCTTTGGAATTTTCTTCATTACATATAACGTCGCCCAATCCCTTTTATACGATATTGTTAATACTTAGAAATTACTGTATAGAACTCCAGAACATTCGAAAGTTGGTGTATTATTACACTATGGTGTAATTGTTATGCTTCGAAATGTATATGAACTGCATAAAACTCCGTATAATTATGACTTTATAAAATGCATATATATTACTATAATAGCTGCGATACCAAAAACTCCCATCTAAAATTACTACAAATTCCAAATTGCGCGAACACCACGCGTATCTTTTACTACCAAAACCAACATCAAATCACAATCGCAATAGGAAAAATTCCCAGCTGCAATTAATACAAACTGCATCCTCCGTGCTACCGAGACTCGATACGAGCCGCCATCTGGCCAACCCCCAACACCTGTCGATTCGCATCGGGCAATACGATCTCCCCCTATCAGGCTTGCCGCCTAATTGCACCAAACAATCTAGCAGCCACACCTCGATGACCAACGAAACAACCACCACAGTCATAAAACGTTGCAAACGAGCTCGTACAACTCGGTTGGAGGTTTGCAGAGAGCAGTTAGCATCATATCGTTTGCGAGGCATGGTCAAAGTATTCGCCGACCAAAGAGTTTTGGTCGATCAATGAAAGGGAGGAGAATGATAATTCCTTTGACGACCGCAATGTTCATCTGGAAGATTGAATCGAGACCAAAGCCAAAAGAGAGAGAGGAGGGAGAAAAGGAGAAAGGGAGATATGGAGATATGGAAGGAGAGACTCTCTCCTGAACCCGTGAGATCAAGATCGATTTGCCTGGACACCAAGGAAGAAGGCCAACGGCACGTTTGTGGCTGGTCGGCTCTCTAACCAGCCAGAGTGGGCCTTAAGTGATTGTCGACCAGCGATATGTCCTTTGACCACGACCGGACCAATCTCGTGAGAAGGATATAATCCGTGCAGGCTGGCATGATTCGATTAGAATCGATTCCCACCCTCCCCCAACCTTCGATACTCCTCCAGCTGCCTGCATCTTCGATTACGGTGCCCTTTGAGTCGATGCCAGACGCTAATAGAATGCGAGGCAACCTCGCGACTTCGTAAAAGGGGGGAAAAAAGAACCCTCCAGTACTACGGAAAGGCAGACCGAGAACTGGGGACTCGATGGTAGACAGCGTGTGCGTCGTTGTATGGGTGAATGTCGATGTTTCTAAGTCTGGTAGAAGTATACGAGGTATTGGATATAAAGTGATTCGCGCCACTTGTCTGGGGGTGTGGAAGGGGTTGAATCGCTGGGAGATGGTTAATTGCGATGTGTTGACGCTGTTTTCCAGTGGTGGGTGGTATAGGTACTATTGGAGGAGGAAATGGTGGAAGAAAGTAGAAATTGGAGACTCGGTGGGGGTTAGGTGAATCGAACGAGATCATGCAATGGGAAGGTACTTAAGGAAATAAAATAACATACAGGCCCTACTTTTGCAAGAAAAGAAGATGTTACATTGATCCTGTACGAAAAAGAATGTAAAGAGATAGGTCGATCTAAAGAAAATATTATCGCGTTCGAGAAAAATTGCAAACAGAAGAGCAGAAGTTGTAAGGAACACTTTTTTTTGCATATTTTACAACAAAGACTGCATGATGTTTCGATGTACAAAGAAAAGTTTTACAAAATCTCTTCAATTCAGTCTGACAAAAATTTAATTCAAACTTTCATTCGCATACAAACTGCAGGAAACAATTTGATAAATACGAGGAAAGTCAAACTCAAAGGAGTTTGTACAGTATACTGAAAGAAAATTACAAACACACTAAAAAAGATACATTTATAAGAGCTGGAACTTTAAGATAAAGAAGTTATTCCCCTGACAATTCTTGAAAACCAAAATTAGAAAAGTTTTGATACATTTTCTTGCTACGTGTTAAAGATAACTTCGATATAACGTAGTGGACTTTCTAATTTAATAAGATGCAATAAAAAATAACGATGGAAAAATGAATAACAGGATGGAAAATTTGTTCTACAAAAGGATTCTCAAGATTAGGAACATATATATGTTTAATGACAAAGTACTAGCCGTTTTAGAAATGTTAGAGTATATTATAATATATTCTATGCCTACTTTACTCTACTCTATACTCTATATAGTCTATACAATGAATATATTCCACCATACTGTCACCGAGCTAAAAAAAACAACATTAAATGATTATTTTACGAATACTTATAAATTCATATAAACAAAATACGAATAGATCGTAGGTTAATTTAACCTAGTTTTAAAGTGGTGAATTAATTGTGCAGATAGATTTAGCATATTTAAACTATGACTGTGAGCGAAATAGACGCTTATTATAGGAGCTATTAGCTATGTGAGCATGAGATTATCGGATATTATGTGCAAAGGGAGTTCGTCTCTGCCGAAGTTAGGTTAAGTTACACAAGTTTGCGAACTACAGGCTTTGAAGTTGTCCAAACCTATTAAAATGTAACCACACGTTCTCTAGAGATAGAAATTTTTCCCTTATTTTCTACAACAAATAAATTTAATTGTTTCATTGAATTATTGTAATCCATTCCCGGTGGTACGAAGCAAGAATCATTTCTTTCTCGCTGATGATTGCCGCTGAAAAGTTAGGTGCACATATATTACGCGAATATTATTTGTAACTAATGATATCATGTTGACTAGATGTTAAAACTAGTAAGCGAAAATGAAGCAGACAGGGAAATTAACTAACTGTAATTTTAAATGCTACATTATACAGAAAAATTCATCTAACCTATTCTCCTGTTACTGCTCAGCAAAAAAAAATTATTTTTTGTTCTGCACTATTCTCAGTCTTCAGAAAAACATCAATTTTTGTACAAACGCACGATTTTAGATTAGAAAGTAAGATGTTATGTAAAAATTAAAAGCATTAGAAACTCCAAATTAGCGTTAAAAGATAGGGAAATGTTCCTGAATACGACTATGTCCAGAATCATTATTACTTGTGTGATCTCGAATGGTTGTAAATGAGCATCAAAGTTTAAAAACAGTCCTTGTACGAGGGTTAAATTCATTTCAATCTTTTTAAACTGATCTGTCTAAATACAAAGTCTGTGAAGTGTCTTGTTGTATCTTGATTGCTTTCTCTGTTCCTTATTCTTAAATTCACAGCAGAGCGATCCAAAATCAAGTAATAGCGATTGTTGCAGTGCGAGAGATCGTTCACACGAACTTTTACTCGACTGCTTCGAAGTGCAACTTAATGCAATTGAGTCTCTTTAAAGTTTAACGACAGTTCGGGAAAAAATAGGAACAGGCGCGTATACTTGATAGAAGAACTGCGTGTTTACCCGATAAAGTTCTACTACAGACTGATGATAGGAACGATGTTTGAAGTTGCCAAGTTGCTCACTTGAATTTTCTGATTTGACACTTTCTCGAGATGGAGAGGGCATTTTTCAAAATGATGAGGTGATCGCATGCGATGTTTAAGTGTCCAACCAACGATTCGCAGGCAATAAAACAAGGAAACGCGTACAATTTAAGAAACGGAAAAAGTTATACTAATGCCACAAAATTCGGCGTCGCTGGGTTGTCCTTGATTACAATCGCACTATTGCGCTGCAACAGCGGTCAATTTATAGGGAGCGTAAATCCACGTTCAATCAGAATGATAGAATTATCGTTCTTTTCACGCGACGCTACTAACTTCTTCCATAAGGTAACCGAACATGATTCACCTTTTGATGCAGGCTATGGATAAGGAGAAGCCTGCCAAGCATCAGACGACTATCGATGATATCACAGCTCAGAGGCGTTCATCTTCTTTCTGGCTGGTTTCAATACGTCCTCCATCTTGATGTGTTATATCGCCCACGAGTTGGCGCTTAATCCGGACGTTCAAGAGAAACTAAGGGAGGAGGTGGATCGATATATGGAAGAAGGAAACGGGCTGATTTCGTACGAGGCTCTCGTGAAAATGAAGTACATGGAAATGGTGACGTCGCAGACATTGTCGAAAATATCCTCCGATGGTTTTCATCAACAGGTTGTACGCGAAAGTTCCAATTGCCTCCAGCGGAACCCGGTTATAAGTATTTAATCGTATATTTGGATAACATTGTATGGTCTCCTGTTTACGCATTGCATCACGATCTTAAGTATTATTTTCCTGAGCCTGAGAAGTTCCAGCCAGAACGTTTTAGCGACGAGAACAAGAATAACGTTGTTCCTTATACATAATTCCCGACTGGTCTCGCGTTTTGTCTTTTAATTTATTGATTAAGAGTATGATGGGCAACAGTTCTACATGTATATTGATTTTTCCATTTTACAAGCGAAATATTTGCGGCGATATTTATTGTTCGTATACGATGAAGAAATTAAATTTAAGGTGGTGAATTTTCATTCAAACGCGTCACTACATTTAGCTCTTTAAATATGAATGTGAATTTTTATTTTATTATCACGATGTAATTAAAAATTTTAGAATCAATTGGTATTTCGGTATCTTCAATTGTAAAGAATCCAAACGTACAAAGCTAAATATGTATATCTATCGTTAAAGAAAACAAAGTATAGTTTCGCTTGGAAGATATCGAAGAAACAGAGGTAAGATTCATTTATAGACAGATGTTCTTTTATTTATCTCTGTTTAATATTTTAATTATCATTGATTGTGATGTATTACGATTACGATTACTTCTGTCTTTTGTATAACACTACTTTGTACTGATAATTAGAGCTTGTTGTTATTCGCGTCATGTAAATTCCTTATCCTAAAAATACAAGCTTACTTTTGCAAAAATCCAAATTGAGTGCCTGTTGAAAAATGCGCCGGACACGAAAAACTTACGTTTACAGTTTGAGGATACTGAAACTAGGGTAAAAACATTTACAATCTAAGGGTTAAATTATTGCAATTACGAACATTATGTGTTATGGGAATTATATATGTAATTATGTTTGACATTTTAAATGATTTAATCAATACTAATCGTTCAATTATCTCTTATATCGAAGAACTACTTAATTACTGTAGGCAACCGTCTAATGACACATAAGAATTCGGGAGAAAACATTCGCCGACGGTCTAGGTAACTGTGTGGAGAAACTACTCATTCGGCGAGTGGAAAATCCGGATTCAAATCCCAGTCGAGTAATCCGATTGACCGAATATTTTTCTCTCTATATTATTAAGCATTAATATGATATATATTTTGTAAAAATTCCTACTGGATTATATTCTGAATTTACTGAATTTATTGCTTTGATGTGGAACGACCCAATAAGTACTTATGAATTTAAATAGCGAAACTATCTCAAGTTAACGTTTTAATAAAATTGTGATGACAGGAAGAGACAGGAAGAGGTATACCCAAGCTTCAAATTTCAAAGAAAATGTTTGGTAAAGATCGTCTGGATTTTAATTTGTTTTTCCATCGTTCCTATTGGAACTTTCGAAGTTAATTCCCGATTTAAGCTCTTCAGCGGATTGAGACTAACCACAACACACGTTTAAAAACTTCTTGAATCCTATGAACTGAAGATCAAAACGGCTAAAATAAAAAAGATAAAAAGACCTGATTCGATTATTATGCATACAGTAACCTTTGTTATTAATTTCAACAAAATGATATTCCTACAACAGAAAACAGGATTTTCAGTTAAGAATAAAGGAATGAAACGAATTATAGCCCTCCAATTTATCTACCGATACATATATTCTTTTCTATTATCTTCCGTCGGTCCAGCAATTATAGGGTTGCCACTAATTTAAACTTAAAGGGCGTACGCGAGCTCTAAAGAAAGAGAAACTGAAGGCCAAGAACCAAGAGATGGAAAACAAGAGAAGGCAACAGGGAAAAGTGTAAGACCTGGTGACCGACGAACAGAAGAAGGGAGGAAAGGCTGGAAGAAATAGCCTACGGACTTTTACACTCGCGCTTAAGCACACACACCACGATATCTTTAACTACGATATTTCTCGGAGTTTTTCCAGGAAACCCGAGATTCGCGGCTCGTTAGCGCGTGGAAATCGCACAAAAATCGGCTGACTCGCCAATGCAACCGGCTCGAGAGAGAAACGAGAGGCTAGAGACGCCTGAAGAAGCCACCTGTGATCGTTAGACGAAAGATGAAATCGATACCTCGAATTTAGGGCGGAACCCAACGAAATACAGTGCGAATAGTGTTAATAGTATTAATGCACTCTAATTGATTTGATTCTTTTTATCATCGTCTGATAACATTTTAAAACTGCACATTATCCAATATAGTATAATTACGAATTATTTTATTAAAAATGACGAGGAACAAAGAAAAAGATTATTTTCAATAAAAATCTGCAAATATCTTTATCTAATTATATTCATTATTTGTTTCTTAAATTACGTATCTGAAATATATTCACATTGTCTCAATGATATAAGTTACATAACAATTTCAAGCAAGTATTAAAGTGAGATTACTTGAAAGATGATCAAAATACTTACAAGTTGCGATAAAAAAATAGCATACCCTGTGAAGCTTGTAATAGAACGAGTGTAGAAATGCGTAGCTCTTTATTGTATTGTGCATTGTTCTATTTGCATTGTGCAAAATTAGCCCGACAAAATGATAGTGCACGTTGTATATTCTCACTTTCTCAGTTGAACACAAGCAAGTGTCAGTGAGTGATAGTTTAGAATATATATAGTGTAGTGAGATATTATACGTAATTTGTAGAAGGTAAGATGTGGAAAAAACCAACAGATCGGGAAATGTAAACGATTTTAATATTATCAAAAGGAAAATTTCTATTTTAAGATAATTACGAATAATCGTGAATATTACTATTTATTTATAATCGTATTTATGATCGTATATATTATAAATACGAAAAACAAAGATAATTACTAAAGCTGTCGGCAGAAGTAGAAAAGTTGTTGTTAATTTCCCTTGTGATGCACAAAATTACGGCCGAAGGAAACATCATAGATGTTTTACTTCTAAAACTATTACTAAATACTACTTAGGTTTTACTACTAAAACCTAAAGTTTTAACAGTACGAGAAAAGTGTGCTATTTCAAGAGTAGCATAGAATTCATCGATAACTGCAAGGGAGATTGCTGAAGCTGCTGAAAACGAATATCAGAAATGTCCAACGTATCCTGAAACAATGTAAGCATTTACAGCGAAAGAAACTGCAAAGGAAATCTCCTCTAACAGAGGCACATGAGAAGACAAAATTGCAGTTTGTGGAAGAACACGTGCACTGGAAAAAGAAATGCAGAAAAGTGTCGTTTATTCATGAAAAGAAATTTAATTTGGAAAGCTCTGGCGAGTGGAATTATTGTTATCATGATATGCGAAAGGAAACAAAAATTTTGAGCTGTCGTCAGATGGAGACGGGGTAGTGACGATGCGGGTCGATATTGGCTTTCATGGCGGAACAAATACAAAATTTATCCAGGGTAAACTGAATAGCAAAAAGTATTTAGAATTAATTTTGGCACAAATTGGAACATATATAACAGGAATCTCTGAGGAGTAATTTATATTTCAACAGGATAACATGGCGGTTCACATGGTAGTAAGAGTGCAAAGCTGGTAAAAACATATGTTAAGAGTAATAATGTTGCACTTTTGAAATGGCACATTCCACTGATATATATATATATATATAATATATATATAATATATATAATATATATATATATAATAGAAAACTTGCTAGAGCTGTTTATGGTAAAGGCAGACAATTCAATAGCATAAATGAATTGACCGAATACATTTTATTAGAATGAGAACAAATAAATAAAAAAATCAAAAGATCTTTTTATCAATGCCAAGGCGAGTCATTTCAATTATACGAAATTCTAGCACCTCTGCAAAAATTAGCTATCAATGGTTTTTTATAATATTTCCATTTTTACAGATAAACGAATCTCATATTAACACCTTCATATCTACGTGGCAGAAAGTGATATATGTACAAAACGTATATATGTATTCAAAATTAAATTTTTATAATTTTCGATATAAGAATTAACAGATTGCAGGATGTGCTATTCTTTTGTCGCGGATTATATCTTTACAGATGTATAAGAAGAACTAAATATCTGAGAATTTTACTCGAGTCTAATATTTCTATAGAAATATTTATACGGAGCATCCCAATTTTCTCGGTAAAATAATATTAGCATATTCTGTAAGTAAAGTTAAGAAAAAAAATGTTTTATAAACATAGACTTTTAAATAACTTATTTAGAAGTTATAATAAAAATACGAAATTACGACGGAATCTTGTTATATTAATTATAATAATATCCCTCTCTTAAAAGTTAAACTCTCTTATAAAGTTCATTTTTTGAAAATAATTAGACTATGAAACAAAGAAATAAGTAACGTTGGTGTTAGATATGAAAATCAATTATTTTAAACTTATTTTATTTAATCAATTTCTATATAAACAGGAATACGAGGAAAATTGTCACATTCTCCCGCTATACCGGCAACTCGTAAACTTATCCAATTACTCAAGAAGCTTGAAGTTGTCTAATTAACAATGAAACTGCATCGAATCGTTGCGAGCGAAAAACGAATGGCATTACACGTGACAAACCTTCCTTAGACATGTAAACACTTGTACACTGTAAACACGTGCAGGAATGTACGTGCGATAAATCGGCTTCTTTGAATATCTTGCTGCTCGTTATACAAAAATTAATTACGTACACGAAAAGATATTTTTAATTAAACAAAATTTGATCAAAGAAAATACTTTGATAAATTGTATAATTACTTAATTATTCCAAAATACGATGATCGAGTTTCTTCCTCAATTATAATTATGAATAATATTTCTGTTTGTAGATTTTACTTATTAATTTGTTTGCACAACGGGCTCCAATTAATTCAGATAATTCAGATCTTAATGCAATATGCCATAACTTATCTTGAATGGACGTACACATCGGCGTTCAGCTCGTCTAAATCACTATTCATTTGCGGCGCTTGTTATGGTCTAAACAATAGAATCTCGATAATCCGACACCTAATAATCTGTCATCAATGAACTATTCAATCGATGATCTATCAATACGATCCTTTGTCAACCTCCTATAAATGCAATTTTACGCATCAGATAACATGTATAGTTTGAATCCTGCTTACGAAACAATGATTTTATGTAAAATAAATTAAACGATTCTGCTGACGATTATGCTTTATACATAGTATCAAATATCACTGCATGTACCTACAAGAAATAATACAGTGATCAAATCGCTAAAACATTACTCTTCCTGTCTTCATAAAGTCACAATTTCAAAAATGTAACCTATTTACGCCTTCTTTACTTCCTTACACGATACGTATCAAGTTCTCACGTAAATATCATGAATCCTACATCGAGAGAAAAATAAAAGACAGAGAAACAAAGAATAAGAAACGTGGGAAGCAAACGGAAAAATATCGTTGACCTTTCGATGGAATTCAAGGCTATCAGGCGGAAAATCCGCGCGAGAACTGTGATAGGTATCGAGGCGTTCGAGTTGCACGTAGCGCGAGGAAGCGGCTGTAGGTCACGTGGAAATACCCTTCCTTCGTCTCGTTTCTGAGACGTGGAAGCTCGTCGGAAGCTCGTCGAACATCGACGATGGGGGCTTACGGTCTGATCGACCCCTCGAGGTCGTTATATCAGGAAATGGAACGAGCTGTTCGTCGCCGGCTCTACCAGCCATCATCGTATGACGAGATTCCTAATCGCCAATCGGCCACTACTCTATGGAACACTCATTGTAATATTTGAATAAATTTTAAGAAAATATAAGAGATTTCACGATTTTATGATGCCCGCTGGAAAATTTTCTCATGAATAACGAAGTATAGAAAGGAGAGAATCTGGTGAAACTTGAGACTGCTTTTTAATGCCATTTTAATGTTATTACGGTAGTTTTATAATTAAGAAGTTAAAATAGTTAAATGGCTAAAACTTGAAGTATACTGATTAACCCCAAGTTCCAATCCCGAGTGCAAGGGTACCAATAGTCTTGGTTCGATTTCATATAATCCCAAAATCACAAAAGAATCTTACAATCTCCATTACCACAACTTCAACCTAAAAGTTCCTACCTAACGCAGGTAAAATAAACTCGTAATTTCTGACTTTCAAAATGATAAAGGACAATAAAGAGTATCTCCAAATGACTTCTTCGAGAAGAATATCAGTTCCATGACTATTGGCGAAATTATAGTGAAAGAAAGAAAAAATAATCGTCTTTCACGGACCCACATTGAAAGAGCAATAAGAAAGCATGAGAAAAATGACGAAGAGAAAAAGGAAAATAAAAAGAATGAGCTTATGTCCATGCAAGGTGAGGTCGTTGCACTATGAAGCCTTCGACGAATACCTTTGACCTGAAGGTTCAACTGCGAAACCTTATTGAGCAATTCGATGAATAGCTCAAAGAAAGCTAAGGCGTAGGGCTCTAAAGGAGAGAGAGAGAAAGAGAGTGAGAGGGAGAAACAGGAAGAAAAGCTGTGATGAGGGAGGGGGTAAGAAAGAAATGGAGAGCGTGAAAGGGTAAACGCCAGCTCGATAAACACAAGAACGATGGAATAAGCCGATAGCCGCACCCTGCTGGCACCGTGTTCCGGCAGGATACAGGATTTATGTTGCTGCAAGGGATCTATATCCTTCGACAAGCTAGATGAGTCCACCGATAATCTCCGCGATCCTTTACTCGAGCAACGCTTTAGAGCGTATTTTCGACCCCCAAAATGGCTTCCTTTTCTGTGTTCGTTCTTGACATCAGATCTAGCGCAAATACAATAAATTGAATAAATGAAGATAAATGTCACACGACTAATATTAAATGTTCCTAAAAACGGAAGCCATGTTAATGATTCGCGATATCAGAACTTACTTCGCTTCTCTAAGGTAACGGCGAAGAAATTCCAGAACGAAGAGAGAGAGAAAGAAAGAGGGATGTGTCATCCCGTTGACGACCATAATCATTCCCTATGGGACGATTTATGAAAGTCAATGTTGACAGACTCGTATAAGGAAGAATCGTGACTGGGCAAATGTTGGACAAAGGGTGAGAAAACAAACGCTAGACATAGACTTGATAAATAGAAGGTTAATAAAATAACTCGGTGACCGTACAACAACCACACGGTCACATTGTTTTGTGTCTTGTCAAGAAGCGAAATTTATATCTCTCCATGGCGCATCACGTGTCCGTTTCGTTGCGTTCGCGGACTTCATTTCGTACTCGCGTCTAGCCCAGCGAATCTCGAGCAAAAATTATTTCCGTGGCGATAAATTTTCCCGGGTGCTACGGCAAGATTTCTTTTATTAAAAAATTTCACAGGGATTCGGCAAAGGCGCGGCGCACGAGTATCTACGTTTATGGCCGACCTACGGGGGCCAGTGTCGCTCGTAAAAGTAATTTTATTTTTGCGCTGGTAACTTTCCCCGCCTCTCTCGAGTATCTTTTATCGCCTGTTTTACGCCAGTCGATCTACCTGCGTGAATGAATTTCGGGTGATTTAAATTTGTATCAAGCTCGACCTTTTTTTTTACGAAAATAAGATTCGTTCAAATTTTGGGAAGGAACGATTTTGGCATTGGGATAACAGAATTTGCTGCTAATATGATAAAGATTCTTTCTAAATATTACTAGAAGTGGAATTACTGATTTTATATATACATATACTTATTAATATACTAATTTGTAAGTTTCGATCATTACAATTTTGTAATGGTAAATGAGGCTACAACAGTTACACTCCGTTGCAAGATTCTCAAATAATTTTATTCTATCTCCATTTATGCATGAAGAAGCACGGAGTTTGCACAAATCTGCGAGCTGACTAGCAGCGAGTAATCGGTGAATGGCATACAGGGTGGCCAGAACTTAAAAATTCACGCCGTTGTTCTCGAAAAAATTTGCGGTATCCAACGAGATAAATACGAGTTACCGAGCATTTCTCTGGTTAACTCGTCTGGCGAGCTTTATCTGTCCTGGAAAAATTTACGAGCGACCGCGGTCTGAATATCGCGAGGCTTCGTTAAGCTAAATCCGACTCTTAGAACTTTACGAGGGTTCCTGCTAAAACTCCTCGGACGAAGCTCTTCCTCAGCGATTTTTGCTATCGACGATCCGGCAGACATGGAAAGACGAATGCGTCTCCGCGAGGAATTTTTATAGTGGGAGAAAAGAAGATGGAGAAGATTTTGAAAATCTCTCATTAAGCCAGAAAGAGGATTCTTTGAAAGATTGGATGTAAAACTGACTGACGAAGTGGATGTTCTCTGGACACTTGGAAGATATTTTCTGTTTTTAAAAAAGCAAAATAAGAAATATAAATTTATGCTGAATGGAGAAATAATTACGTACTTGAAAATTACCTGTTGCAAAGTTCTTCAGTTATTTAAAAAATGCAGGATAGCAATGCAGCAGAAGAAACATAAATTCAATAAACAGCAGATTTGAATGTGCATTTATATGAGAGCTGCTCCTCTATCCAGACACTTGTAAAAAGACTCGTAAAGATCTTGTAAGGATATCGAAAGGACACGTTCCCCACGTATATTCGGGCTACAATTTCCACGATAGTAAGGGAACCAAAGGAACCTGGTGAATTTACACAGACCTTGAAGCTACTCAAAAGTTTGAATATGTTTCCTCACTATTCTTATAATATCTTATTTATTATTATATAGGTATTTTTCTTCGGCTTTTAACAGAATTCATTCATTTGTACGTTCCTTTGGAAATACAAAAATACTTAAAAATACTTTTTGCTACTGAACTACAAAAATAAAGAATCGAGTACATTTACGAATGATAAGAATTTTTGACGTACCAATTCTCCTAGAATTTCTATAATTAGTCTTTAACTTGAGAATTACATTAAAACTGTTTTAGAAAATACCTATTTAAGAAAAATTACATGTTCTTGTCTCTTCTAAAATCCAAATGCAAAGATATTTTGTTATCGAAAGTATATTTTACACGAACCTTTGTCAGAAGATTCATAAAAAGTAAATTCACTAAAATACGCTTAAAAATTGACAAATGATAAATGACAATCAAAACTATCACCTTTCAAGCACACGTAAGATGAAATCGAGTACATCGACCGCACAATATCTAAATTACATAATAATCAAAAACTAAATTATGATAATTAACGATCAATCTTTCAATGTCTACAACTTAAAACCTACGCAATACGTTTGTCAAGTTATTAAATTCGACAGAGATATAGAAACTTCAATGCCCAGTTCGTTCATCCATCGAGGCTACCCAGCGCGACCACTCAAACAAAAAAATCGCCAACCCGTTACAAAGTTTTCGAAGAAACTTTTCCTTGCCAGTTTCGCAGTTATCATCCATTCGCGAGCACGGAAAAGAAGAAAAACACACCTACGAACGAGCGTTGCTCGCGTTTGCTAAGCAGAATCCGACGTCCTCGTGAGGATAGTCCGGCGAAAAGTTTCTAGGAAGAGTTTCACGGACGTTTGTTGCACGCTCCATGATACGCAAGCATCACGAGAATGGAGAAATAGGTGAGCCGGAAGGGGAATGAGAAAGTTATCCAAGGACTTCCAGAAATGTAGTCTTTTTCCGACCAGGGAGAGACATCTTACGTGGTTTGCGTGTGTGAGGGTGAAAGGAGGGAAAAAGAGGGTGATTCTTAGCAGGAGAGAGATCGCTATTGTCGAGAAGGAGAGGAGAGACAGGGAAGCGTACACGGTGTCTTGGATCCTCTAGGTCTAGATAAAGGATGTGCTCGAAACCGGGGATGCAATACTGTGATTTAATTGACTTTCACGGAGTTTATGGTGTTAGAGTTGCTTCAGGATACTCGATTGCGAGAAGCGGACCAGGATCTTTGTCGAAAACGTATGTTTATGGAAAACTACGCGTCGCACAGGAAAGTTCGTGTCGCCATTGTTGTTGAAGTTTTTGGAAAGAATGTGCTTTATAGTGGAATGTGTATCGTATGTATTCTCATTCCCTTCAAGTTTGATTTGTTGATTTAGAAATTTTGTTTCAACGTACAATCTTTAAAAAAAACATATTCACACAATGCAGAAATAATGACGAAAATAGTGAGAAAAATAGTACAGGAAGTTTAAACAGCGGAAAAAAAACATCAACATTTTGACACGACAACGACGCAATCTTACTCGTACGCAATGTTGGTGAAAACTGGATGACGATCCTTCGAAAGAGGGTCTCCTTGTTCCTGTACCCTTATCATCCTCTCCCGAGACAAAGAGGGACGAGTCTCCTTTCCTCTCCTCTTTTCTCGACGCCTCTATCTCTTTGAAATCGAGGATTTCCACTCTTAAGTGTACGCTTGTGCAGAACCAGGTCGTAATTCTTTGATGGAGAGACCACCCTAAGCATTGCGAGATATGTGCCTCGCATTTTCAAAGAAACAGCCGCCGATGACGAGGAAATACCTGTACTCAGAAGGGGGAGGGATTTCCTCCATCGAATCTTCTATGTCATAGTCTGAGCTCCGTTGTTTTCTATTAACTGTGCACAATATTTACGTGATGTCGATTGTACCAAAATATAAAATATATGTATATATTAAAAAGTTAAATTAATTCTTATAAAGCCAAAATTAATATATGACAAAATATACAGAAAAAACAGGAATAATCGAAAATAATTTTGAAATATATATACATATATATATTTCATAAATGTTATATATAATTTATACTATATTTATACTATTTATATTGTATATAATTTATACATATATTTATATATTTATGTATATATATATATTTTTTTTATAATAATATTAGGTTGTCCGAAATGTTTCTTTCGTTTTATAAGGAAATAATAGACGCACAATGATTTTTGTTTTGTATTAGTTCATTGAATTATGCACAAACATAATAATAGAAATAGTACGAAACGGATCACACCTAATTCAATAAAATAATATAAAATAAAAATTATTGTTCTTCAATTATCATCTTATGAAAGGAAAGAAACTTTTCGGACAACCTAATATATAATATTATGTATTATATTATACATAGCATAAAATGTAAAGCTACCGACAATATAACATATGATAAAAATTTTCTATTTTATAATATTAATATTTCATCTCATGTTTTTCACATAATCTTTCAATGCTATTAAAGTGATAAATTCAAACTAATTGTGTGATAAAATTCGTGGCAATAACCTTCCCAAAAAGCCAACGAATAACTAATGAGAAGCATCTGACAAAAATAAGAAACTATGGTTCGCGGAGCTCCGTCATCAGCGAGTTTATCTCCATACAAGGGAAGTATGTCGAGAAAGTGCACGTCCAAGAAGTCGATTTATCGGGGAGACATCGCATTGGCGGCATGTTCTTCCGGGATGCAAATCCTTTCTCCCGGAAGGAAGAACGACGTAATTGGGAGATGAACGTGTTACCCCTTACTGTCCAAGATTGATGATCGCCGCCCGACGAAAAGACGAACGGTACGTCGAGAAAACTGGAGAAAACGTGGAAGCGCGACGAAGGACGCCTCGGCTCGCTCCACCGAGCCGCGTTTTCACATCCAGCCAGAGAGAAAATTATCTAGCCGATCTGACGGCAGTCTCGTCGACTAACTGGAAGAGTATTGCGCGTTTGAGCGCGACTTCACCTTTATTTCGCGCCAACGACTGATAATTCCCGCGTGTAAACGGCCCCCGGGAATCCGCCGGGCGAAGTATTTGTCGTTCGGCGCGGCGGCAATGCGAGAAATTGCGTGTTTCGAAGTCGTTCGATGCGAGGGAGCCGAAGGACCGCAGCGTTTCACGGTATTCCTCGGGATATTTAAATTGGGGTCGGTGCTCTTCACCGAGTAAATAGTGCGTGTCACTTTATTGAAGAACTCTTGTTGGATAAACCGAAGTAGGAATTTCCAAATGAACGAGATGATTACTTAGGAAATAGGCGTTTTCATTAAAGTAGAAACGAAGATTACTGTTTGGCAAAATATTTGTTTCATCAAGAACTTATTCTTTTTTATATTGAAGGTTTCGTAGAATTTTGAAAATTTTGGGAGAATTCACAATGAAAAAAATGTCATTAATAATGTTGGAACAAGGGTAGGTGTGTTAAGTATTTTGATGAACGTTGATGTTGCCAATAAGTAAATAATAAATAATCGTTTATTTATAGAAATATATGTATTAATTAGACTACTGATGTAGATACCATTTCCTTAATTACATTCGTGAAAATGTGTATTTACATTATAAAACTTAGTATTTACGCTAAATAAGTAGCGAACAACTGATATTGTGAAAATCGAGGAATTGTGGTGTTCAAAGTAACTCAATGAGAAGGAGGCGAGAAAGTGTGGAGAAGCGAATACAGTTGCTGTAAGAATTAAATGTAACTAAATAAAGCCTCTTCATTTAGAAGCTGTACCTCGGTAAATTCAATTGAGAATTATGAAAATGAAGGAACGCTAAAGTTGGTGGTCCATTATCAAAAGCCTAGGCGAAGTGAGAAATATACCTTGCAGTCTTAATTATCTCGGTATTCTATGTAATTACTTTCATTTAGCTCATTAACTGCCAACATTTATTATTTAATTTCACTCCAGAATGGGAATGAGACAAATGAGAAATTTATTTGCAAGCTTTACCTATGCCAATTAACGTGCAGTTCTTAAAAATACAATTCTACTTGATAAGAGAAGAGGCAGATACTAAAAATGTATAACACCGAGATGAAGGAGATCTCCTCTTCTGGCACTTACGTAGTTTGCCATTTCAGTTTCTGAATTTGTCTTCGATATCAGACCAGAGATAATTAAACGAAAACTTTGTTCATCGAGTGTCCACAGGATAACCTTGCTAACTTGAGACTGAAGCTGACCAATCTTATCTTATCTAGATGACTACGGTGATGAATAAAACAGCATGCTAACGTCAAGGAAATCATACCGACGAGTTCTTAGCTCGATTCTGTTTTTATTCCCTCTCTTGGCTCGTTCTTTGTTTTCTTTCTTTGCGTTCCTTGCATTTCACCGACTACACTCGACCTTTCTGATCATTGGAAGCATGGAAGAGCTTTTTCCTTCGTAGCAAGCCTTCTGATCAAGGAGTAGAGTCCACGAAGGAACAGCAAAGGGGAAATAGATGGCTGAAAGGAGGGAGCAAGTCGACCCTCTCTTAGATCGTGGAATTATGGATTTAACAGCCTCGCAGGTTGCCTCTTTGTGAGAGCTTTAGGCAGCTTTAATTAAAATTGTCAGCAATGCCCGTAGTTTCGTGGTGATATTCGAGAATAGATGCTTCTGGGTATTGTAGGAACAATTGGGTTAGTTTGGTAGTTCTGTGAGATATAGATTCCGCAATCATTATTAATTTACCTATCTAATGATATTGGCTTAATTAATATTATTACATTGCTGCGTAAAAACGTTTTCTCGAAACTTCAATTCAATATCACGCATAACCTTTAAATTTAAATATCCAATCATTCAGCCAAATCTAACTTGACCAGAAAAAATCACAAATATGTCGTCTAACTATCGTAAAAGTTAGAATTCTAAAATTAGCTTTATTGTAACGCACGCGTCACGTTCACCCACAAACATAAAAAGCCAAAAATTAAAGTCCCATCCACTTCCTGGTCAAGATTCAGCGTCGTCATTCTTTCTTTACCTTTTTACTAGCCGAATGATGATCGAAAAGCTTGCTTTTCCACGGGATACAAAGTATCCGCCATTCGAGGGAAAAGAAGTCAGCGACACGTAGAGAATAAGGGGAAGCGAAACCTATGGAATACGAGCACGTACACCGGAAGTGGCGTTCCGAGGACGTCGAGTCGAAATGGCGAGCAAAAGGACGGTTTGAAACAAAGGATTTCGTCTAGCGTAACAAACTCGAGGCTGGGCTGGGAATTCGTGGTCGAATCATGTAGAGAAACGACCAGGTAGATCGTGGACACGCGCGTGTGTACATGCGTGTCTTGACGAGAGACACGGAAAGGGAAACGAGCGGAGATTTCGCTTCCTTCCCCCAACGTTTGAAGATTGATGATTCGGTTGATGAGGATTGATCGCGTGGAATAATTTGAGGGCGAACTTCAGAACCCGTGGAATCGCGAGATTTTGACTGTTTCAGCGTAGATGGTGACGCCTTTCAGAGAATGATGACTATGGCGTGTTTATGCAAAATCATCTTTTTATAAGTCCAATTAAAGGAAGGGAATTTGGAATAAGATATGTATCATCCAGTAGATATCGACAATTAATCTAAATCTGTTTCTAAAATTTCTCCTAAGAATTACGTACTTACTATTGTATTATGTACCGTACCAGTACTTTTTATAGCCACTCTACAATAGAAACAAGAATAATACCGCTATTACTAAGCTAAAAAAGGAAAAATAAGAGCAGAACACATACTCTTGAATCATACTGAGAACGCGATTTTATTCAGCACGGATACGATTCCTCGTACGCGATATTTCCCCTTAAGTATTTTTCGTTGTGGGATTTTCGTGCCAAAATGCTCATGGTAACGAGATACGCGAGCTAGTCGTGCGGTAATTAAAGATGGATTGAAAATTTAAAACACCCTGTGAAACGACATAACCGTGAAAGATAATTGCTCCGAACGTTTCAACCACATTGCTCGAGAGGCGTTGTTCGAAATTGCACCTTCCTCCTCCTTTTTGCAACATACGTACTTACCCTGAATAGCTACGGATATCTTTTAGAGGTATTTGTGCCGAGTTCCTTGCTTCCAGGAAATTGTTCGATCGTTCGATTGAACGAATCAAGCTTTTATCTATCGATATCACTTCACCGAGACGTTTTCAGATTCACGGGGAGAGAGGGGGAGAGAGAGTGAGAGAGAGAGAGAGAAGAAAGGTGGAAAAGAGAAGTCGAGAGATTTCCAGAACATTCTGTGTAAGAAATGTGGAAGAAAATAATGGCCTCGTACGAGGAATAACCTGTGGTAAATTGGAATCGAACGATCGTACCAACCAAGCCGTTGGAAACCAATACTTTCGTGTATATATATTATATAAACTATAATTGGACATCGCGAGAAGTCTTCTTCGAATCTACAGCTTTGTTCTCGAATTTGATGTATCTATCCGAATGAGTATGTGAAATAATAGAAAATCTTCGCTTGGAATCTATAAAAGTGAAGCAGAAGTTCGTCGATAGGTTACGATAAAGTTAAAATCAGTTAAAATCAGGTGGATGGTAAATCAATTGAATGGATTTTCTATTTCCCAGGTCAACCAGCATTTCCATAATAACAAATCATTATCCTCCGACTAATTGGGCTCTCCGAGACCTTTCCCCATATGAATCCAAAAGAAAACCTTGAATAGTGTAGGTCACTAGACCAGGGTGAGACAGTTCTGCCCTGTCTCACCCTGTATCTATTCAGGTCGACGTTAGGCCTGGGCTAAATCAAATTGGCGAGGCGGGAACACGTGTGGTGGCGAGAAAAGTGACGATGGACCCGCACGAAGAGCGGCTCGCGACACAGACGTGGTACGTGGCGTCGATTGTGGACGCGATCGCGACGATGCAGTGATTGAGTAGTGGACCGACGGGAGGACGATGCATCACTCCGGAGGTACCGGTTACGGGACCGGGCCCCAGGAGCGAGTGCACCAGGCGCCGCGAACTACCGCCCAACCTGACAAGTGTCCCTACGAGACCTACCAAGCGCAGATACCGGACTGCTGTGCAGCTGCAGCTGCGGTCCAGGATCCATATCCACGGCCGCCCAGCGGATATGACGGCAGGTGCTACGATGAATGTCATCGCAGGACTCCATATCAGGAGGACACCTATCCCCAGGTACGTGATCGAAATTCTATATTTCTAACATTTTTTAGAGCTTTCCTCAAATCGTAAATCCACTGGGAAGCTAAGTTAAGATAAATTATGCTATGCCGTACTATGCTAGGTTTAAAAATATTTGCTTCAACACATACACCGCTACACACAAATATCTGAATACTTTGATCGATTTCTATCAATAATGTGTGAATATTATTAAACGTATAAATTAATGGTAAATTAGTGGCCAAAATTAACAGTTAATATGGTATCTTTTTGTGGAATCAATAGATTTGTATATTCCAAAAAATCTCGATTGAGATCCACCATTTCCTTTTCTCGAATCCTATCCCAGTTCCACCTCCATGGCAATATCGCATAACTTTCTAACAATTTCAATTGCTCTTCACGTCTTTCGCTTTCTACTTTCCTAACGTGTTTCAAAGTGGAGAACAATTCGAAGAATTTTTTCATTAAATAAATCTCTCGTTGCCATAGAAAATTACAAAATGTCGGCATGAAGATTCGATGAAATTATCGGCACTATCGTACCCTTCTCCTCTCTTCCATTGTAGCTACGTGAATATCATGTCTCGATCCTGCAGCGCGTTAATTAAATTTAATTTGGCTTGAGGCGTGTGCAGGTTTCTTTAATTGGCCCGTTAGAATTGAACGAATTCGCAGCAGCGCAACGAACCTAGGTCCTCTCGATCCCAATATTTATGATTATTGTTCGTTGAAAATTAAATTTCACGGCAGCAAACCGGGGAAAAGAGCGGGTTAATTAGTGCTGAGAAGGGAAACTTTAAGCCGTTGATGATTCAGCAGGTAACTTTGTTCGATAGTCTGACGCCAGCAATATGAGCCATTTCGGGCTTAACTAATTCTAAGACCTCATGTTACGAGGAGTTCGTGCAACATTAAAGAATTACATCCGACCTCACGCAGCCGACTAGTGCCCCTGAAACGCTTCTAATTGGTACATTAATTCGAGCACCTGAAGCTAATTTTGGACGATTATTGTACCAGAGTGCTTGCAATCGTTGGAAATGTTATGTCCGAAACCTAAGTTTAAACGGCTATATTAATATTAGATGACGCAGAAATATTAGCCACGTAAATTCTATGTTAATTCCATGCTTAGTTCTTCTCAAAACATCGTAAAGTGACAATACAGCGATTTTAATAATCGATTAACGAAACCTATTCTTCAATTTCTGTTATCGTTGAATCGATTTACGTGTAATTCACGAGTGGTTCGGCTTGGAGCGGCTATTGATCCCGAAAATAACTGGAAATTGCATCTCTACGCAACGCATTTCGTACATTTCCATTTTTTGTTCGCGCTCTAAGCGCGGTGTGCCATCTCTCTTTCAATGAATTCTCGTTCCCTTTTGAAATTCCTAGGCATGCGCGCGACCGTGTTTCTTTGATCCCTGCTTCAGCGAGCATTACTACTCGTCTACTTCGTTGCACCTAAAATTAACGATATGCGCATATTTCTTTGAGCTGGTAAATATTAACGTGGCTGCGTTTCATGGAAACGCGTCGTTACCTTAAACTATTCTCGCTGTTACATGTTTCCCGGCTGTCCCCATCCTCGCGCAGCTTGCATTTCAGTCAAGTGACGGTTGTTAATGAACAAAAAGGTTTTGTCCTGAAATTATGACTCCCAGAACGAATTATACAAGGTTATCTTTCCTGTTGTTCGTGGAAGATAAATATGCATGTCTACTTTTCTCTATCTAATATGGAAATTTTTTCTGAATATTTAAACTATTATACTTTACATTAACTATTGCTTCTTTGTATCTAAGCATCTTTCAGTATCGTTTATTTTAGATATTGAAAACTTGAATTCATAGGCACATGCTCTGTGTCTATAACACATTAGGTTATACATAGTTGAAGTGTGTATTGAAATTAGGAAAGAAAAGGCCACTTGTGACGTTATTCATAGTTGAGTAGTCTCGAGAGGTCAATTGATTTTGGACATAGAATAACATGGGCTATGTATATTCCTCAAATATTTTTACTTGTTTTAACCAATACATGATATATCGGGAATACCAGGCTATTGAATGTTTTATTTATAGCTGTTTGAGTACAATATATAAAATATTTGATCTGTTATACGTTTGAAGTAAAATTAATAATTAAAATTAGTACTCACCATCTTCTTCTATAAAATCAATAAATACGAAATTTTAATTATTCGCATAAATATCGCCAGTAAAATTAAAAATTTAAAACACGATTCATCGATATGTCTATTATATATATACATAGTTTCCAATATTATCTGTCACTATTTTTTAATGGTAATATTTATACAATGCGTTTTCGTGTCAATATTTCTCAAAATTGAATTAGATCTTTATCACAACTTTCGTTTGAAAAGGCAAAAATAAACATTTCATTGATATATGTAAAATATATATATATATAGAATTTCTTATATAATATAATATAATATAATTTCTTATATTAAAAGAAACGAAATCGAAGACCAAGAGTGCTTAATGTGAAACAAACGCGATAATATCTCATTTTATTGGAAACAGATACTCATCCGCGGCTGTTTTGTACCTATTCTAAAATATTCAAACGAAAGGAATCACAATCTTCCCTACTCTTTCACTTCACGACCCAGTTGTTAGCTGAAGTGCTACCGCTACATCCAATATCAGAATATTTGTTACTGTCAACAATATTCGTCGCGAACAGTCATAACGCTATTTCAATAACGATTTGAAAAAAAAAAAGATTTCAAAAGGGAGTGAAAAAAAATCGCTATTTTCCATAGCCTTCCATTTCACGACCCGATTGTTAAGTGAAGTGTATCACTACGTTCAATGGTAGAGAGATTTGTTACTGACAATAGCGATCGTTACGAACTTTACTGACATGTTTCAATTCGTGTTTCAACTTTGAGAATTCGATTGACAGCGTAGATGTTTAAGTTGCCTTCGAGTTACTTCGATTCCTTTCATTTTATGACTTCTTCTTATAGGACTTTTCGTAAAACTTTATATTTCTTTTCTTACAAAGTGTTAGATGAAATCAACTTAGTTGAAATTAAATGCAAGAACATTTTCTCGCAAGAAGTTGTTCAGATGAACCTTAGCGGATTTGATTCGGCTTTATAAGTACATATTGAACTTGGTCCCGCCACTAATTACGACTATCTTCTTTCTCAATCCGATTATCTATTAACTGCTAAAACGCTATAGAACAGGTGTCATTAACAACGACCATCATCGCGAACTGTAATAACATTATTTCATAGATCGCCATCTACAACAATACGAAGCATCGAGGAGCAACGTGTGTTCATCAGGTGGAAAGTGAAGCTTTCGTGCAGAAAACGCGAGGTTGGTCACGGTTCGGCTGAACCTCGAATTCAGCGTCGAATCTTCCGGCGGCCATTATGGCTTTTCGGTTACCGAAAATTGATTCGACAGGCCGGCATGCATGCTTCAAGTTCGAACTTTTGCCGTACGTATATTTGGTCGGTATCGATTTGGCCCAGTTTCCCCGTTCCGCGTTTCCTCGCCATATTTTAGGAATTCAGGCAACGCGCGCTTGAGCCGAGAGAAAAGCGGTCCCGGGAAATGTTACCGTTCGAAATAAATCAACGTTTATTCTTCGGCAATAAGCCTGGGAATGCAGCCACCTGTCCCAAACTCGTCCTCTATTGCTATTCGATGCAATTTCGATGCGTAATGCGCGCGTGGAACGCACCACGTACACATCACCTTTCCCTATTTATGCCTTTCTTCGTCTCTCTTTCCTTTCTTTGTCTTTTCATTTTAACCTTTACATTATCTTTCAAAACATCCAAATATTTCGAATATTAAGCGGCAATTACTTGCCAGTACCTAATAGTATTTTATAAATTACACATTCCAGAGATCCCATGATTAATCCTCAATTAATCTTTGAAATAATATTGCGATATTTCCCAAAGCTGATTTCACAAGCCGGCCATGCAGTTCGAATGAAAAGCTTGGAAATACATTACCATCTCTCGTGAAACAATGGACGTAACGATTCTCGATAGTTGTAACGTTACGAGATTCAACCATAGAGAGGGAATATCGATGGTGAAAGAGCCGCGAGAGATCGATAATGTTTCTCTCAAGTGTTTTATTGTCAGCCGGTGTTGAAGCAGACGGTCATCGAACCGATTCCCCTTTTTTCTTCGTCGTCGTCTCTTCGCTGTTACTCTTAAAAGCTATTTTCCAAAGAGGAAACGGGCTACCTTCATCTCGGCAAATGAGAAATCGATGCGTCATTATGACGTTTAAGGGAAACAGACACGCGAAATGGAAATTATTACTTCGCACACGTGCAGAGATTAGATTTTGCTTCTGTTCGTTTGATGTATATCTTAGTGCAGTGTAATAATTGTATTGATATCTGTATCAATAACTAGCTTTCCCCCACTATCTTTCACTCTTTTAGTTTCAATTTTTCATCTTCAAAATGATAGCAAAACCTTCGATCATCTGACGCAAATAATGGAACATAATAATAGAATACTGAATCGATTCAGTACGCATCAGATAACCATTAAACACGAGAGCAATTAATTAGATTTAGCCGGTAATTATCGAAATTGCTAATTATATGTCTATCTCCTATCACAGTCTCTAACATAATTGCGATATTAATTTCAAAAATTTCCTCTTATTAAGTCACAAATGTATCGCATTCACGTGAAAAATGTTATTAGAAATTATGTCTTATTTATTAGAAATTATTAGAAATTATGTCTTATAAAAACGCAGATCTCAGCATTATTTCTCGATATCTTTCAATAGTACGTATGCGATTTTTACACAAATACTTTCAATATTTATCGGTAAAACTATCAAGTTTCAAGTGTAAAAATACATAAGAAACGAATAGTGTAAAATACGATAGAAACTTTTGAAGAATACGTTCATCGACATGGTAGACTTCCAAGAAACAAAGCCTGGCTAAAAGTTCCCTGTGGAGAATGCTGTTTCGTCGTTTACGGATTGAGACCATTTACAAATTGAAATCGATATCCACTGCCTCTCGGATGTTTTTCAACGTGAAGAATTATAGGACAACAGATTACTCATATGGAATGGGGACTGATTAGAATTCGAACGATATAGGTCAACAGAATGTGCACGGTACTATCATCCGTAAGACATTTCCTAGAGGAACCTTCTTCTCGGGATCGTTGTTGAGTCGCTTTCAATCAACTTGTGAAATCGATGTATCCTAATATAATATTGTAACATTGCTTGCGCCTTTATAAAAAATCTTCGAAAGGGAGGCAATCTTCCTTGAGATTTGAAATTGGAATCTTCATGTTCTAAAAAATATTTATAAACAATACATATAGAAAAGAAAAGAAATATTGCAAAGCACAGCACAGCCACGAGTACTACATACTAAGACATGTATAGCATATTGTGGAGAACGTTAAAAAGTGGCCATTTTTGGACCTCATTGCAAACGAAAAATTCTTGCAGGTTATTAAAGAACATCTCTCTAGGAACAAAACTGTTACTAGCATATATCTGAAAAACGATGGAAAAGTTGAAAAAAAAAAAAATGAATTTAAAGATGAAAAAATAGCAGAGGACCAATTTACCCATTCGTTATACTTTGTCTTCTTCTTTTTCGGATGAACCAATAAATTAGTTACGACTTGTTACCAAAAACCGGTATATTTTTGAGGTCATTAATGGACGCATAAAAAAGTCAATTCGAGTATTTCGACAAAAGTATTTAAAATAATACATCGTCTACGTTATCTCAGGATTATAAAACGGCTTGTGTCATAACACATTGTGAATGTCACACTTAAACCAGTATCTACATTTCCTCTTGATCGCCGTATTACGAATAGAATTCTACATTATTCGAATGAAGTTAATCATTTATCTGAATTGATATGCGGAGAAAACTTAAATAAAGGCGAGCACAATTTCACCGCATAGACGTTGCTCGATTGGAATTTCTTGCAACACTAAGTCATAAAGATGTTTATGTACATGTGGCATACATCAAATAGAGCAGCCACCTGGATATTGTGCAGACCGTATTGACGAAAATAGAGACCTTGAATTCCAGATTGCAATAGCGTTCGATACCCTTGACTATCAAAAGTATCAAATTGAAATATAAACGAATAATAGCATTTTGATTATGATAAACATTTGATTATGATTACATTCTAAGCACTTAAATAATGTAAAATATTTTACTTGCGTATTAAGTGATAAAAGTAAAACAAAGACAGTGTTGTTGGTTACCGTTCTCTCGTAGCAACGATGTCGTGCTATTTCGGATTTGAACGATTACAAATACCAATTGACGTAACAGCAAAACTTCTAAAAAATTATTTCGTAGATGGATTAGGAACTGAAGAAGATGAAGATTAAGTGTAACGCACGAGTAAGTCCGACCGCTGGTAGTTTCGCTCATTGTTTCCAACTTTCCCATTCTTTTCTCGGATAAACGCTACTGAAACTTTTTGTTCCTAGATAGATACTCTTCAATGTCCTGCAACAATTTTTCGTTCGCAAGAAGGTCCAAAAATGGACACTTTTTAACATCCTCCTTTGATCAGCGCTGATTGCGTTATCATAACGGACGCCGTCTTCTACAATTTATTTTTTTTTTTTAATAGATTTTCCGTTCTTCCTCGCCTGTTATACCTCTACGAAACAAAGACCAGTGACAATCCTATATTCGTCACCAGAAGGTATTCAGTAGCATTCGCACAACTTTTCGCTTAATCATCCCGTTCGTACAAATATCTTCTCTGACCTGACCTCCGTTGTCTCCGCGTTTAACCTATCAACTAGGTCGTCTTTTAGCGAGAAATTCCTTCTGGCACGGAATTAAGAACTAATGAAGATGAATTAACTTCGGTTAGGTCGCTTTTAGTCCTGGTAAATATAAATATATTGTGGAATTATAGAATGATAAAGTGGTGGGAAACATTGACAGATGTAAATTCGTTCATATTCAGCGAAATTTTTAGACTTTTTACAAGATATTCAGAAATAGACTAAAAATAATACATTGGAAGACAGACTATGAGGGGAAATAGATCCAGGAATAGCATTGATGATCATCAGACTCTGGAGAAATTAACGATCCTAATAAAACATGGTAGAGATCATATTAAAGATTAATTTTTTAATCATTTTAAGGAATTTTATTTTCCTAAGAAGAAGCTACCTAAATGAAAGTAGAGTAAGCAGATAAATACTACTGCAGAATTGAAATGTATAGAGTACCTAAGTTGCTACAGTCGTTGATTATCTTACGGCAAGTGTAAATATTTATCAATGTGCTCTGTATTAGAGCCATTATCGTTAATTATTCCAGAAACCACTGTCTACGCAAACAGTCTAGTATAAATCAAATACTTCTAAACTTCCTATGTCCCCAGCTCTAAAACTTTATCGAAATCTTAGCATAAATCAGCCCTTGGGTAACCCAACCAACGAACGTTAAGACCTTCATCATTAAATATTCTGCAAACCATTAAATCTCTACATAGGTTGTTGTTAAACCAACACGTTCAATTTATATTTCTTGTTTGTAGCACGAAATCAGAGCAATATTCTGAGATTATTGTGCTGTACTGTTTAATTTAGATAGATCAATGAAATATTTTCAATACATTCCAAATTAATTCTCAAATTAAATGTTTTCTAAGGAACAACGACGATACTAACCCTTTGACAGTGTAATAAAATAACAAAGAATGCAGAAAAAACATTTAGAAAACAATTAACTCTTTATCTGTCAGATTTCTTGTGTATACAGTACATATTATATGTATTTAGAGACTCCTCCATGTTTTCCTGTATTTTCTTTCCTTCAATCTTGCTGAAATTTTGCAATCAGCAGGAATACACGGAAAGTAATAATCTTTTCTTTCCCTCCATTGTTTCTTTTCTTCTATTCCTATTTGATATTTAGAATCGACAGGAGCAAAGGTAAATGATAAATCCAATGATTTTTTCTTTCCATCTTTTACTGTACTTCCTTTTCTTTGTTTCCTTCATTCCCAATTAAACTTAAACCTTGAAAGTAGAAAAAACAAAGGTAGTTCGTTTCCCTTCCCTTCCTAGTTATTTTCTGTATTCCTCTCCATTCTTTCCTTTCCTTTATATTTCTTTTCATTGTATTCTTTCCTTTATATTTCTTTCCATCCTTCCCTTCTATTTCCTTATATTTTTTCCTTGCCCCTTTCATACTTCCCTTCCCTTATCTCCTTTCCCATCCCCTTTTCCTTTTGCTTCTTATCCATTGCTCATCTTTCTATCCATATATCCACCCTTCCTTCCATCCATGTATGTATAAGATAGAATCGTAACAGAAATAAATAGAAAGCAAGATGAGACAACTTTTGATAAAAATATCCTGCGAAAATTTAAGAATCTACATAAGGAAAACATAACTCGTAAGTAAGTCGCACGCAAAAGCTCTTTAGCATTGAAATTCTCAGGTATTGACAGCAATTTTTTATCACAAACGAAATTATGTATTAGGAAAACATAACTGACGAAGAGCTGACACGTAAAAATTTTTTAGTACTAAAATTTTTAGATCATGGTGGGAATTTTTAACCGCACATGAAATTTTGCATCAGTGGAATATAATTAAGTGACACGTAAAATTTTCCGGAACTGAAATTTGTATGTTCCGGGAAATTTTTTAACCAAAATCGTAGTTTTAAATCAGAAGAACATAACTTGGGAAGATGTGGCACAGAAAATTGCAATTTTGTATCAGGAAAATATGGACATGATTTAGAATAGGTTTTTAATACAATTTATACAATAATTGTACATCTTTCTGAACCTCAAGTTGTTGTAATATATAACATACTTAAATCTAGCGCAGTATAGATACAAAGTATCTTTAAATGGCAAATGATACGATTTCTGTAGTAGAAAATACGAAAACAGAGTATAGAAATATTATCAATATTATACTCTACGAATTTAATTGCATATATATAAAAGTTATATAAACCATACTACGTAATAAAGAATAAATTTGTAATGTTAATTTATCAATGATAATAGCTATCTGTTATATAAAATTATTAATAAATTAGTTTTATTATAACAAGTAGTGCCTTTAAATTTGTATTCATATAAAATAGAAGTTTAATTAATAACAATATTTAACTTTGTCATTTTTAAAGTAATAGTGAATATAAATTAATAATATACATTTGTAATAATAAAAATTAAATTTACCATTACTTCCATTGACAAAATGAAATACAACCATTTATGATTAATGGGACAAAAATTGATAAATAATACGAAAAGGTTTCTTAAAGAGTAAAGACCAGAAAGACCTTTTAAACAACATTTAAATGATTCACTCACCTCAGAATACTTAAAAAGCATCTAAGAACTATCTCCAGAGTCATCCATCTCCACCGAAGACTTGAAGGAAATTAACAGCGTGCGAAATTTCACGACTTTTCTCGATTATATCCACCACTATTTTTTAAATTTCTTATAGCAATTATTCGACGCTAGATATAAATACTGAAAATTAGTAAATTCTTCTTTCTAAACAAGCAAAGGAATTGATGAAAGTTCTTTCACACGTTATATTTACTACTAAAATTCATGAAATGAGAGGAATATATAATCGGATATTTGTTGTACGATTGTTCATTGCCATTTAATTCAAGAAGAACGATTTTTTTCTTGTCCCACTTTGGGGCAAAATATATTTTCCATTGAAAAAAAAATTTCATTTCGGCCTTCTAATTTATCCCCCACGTTGTCCACATATATATATCGGAGATAAAAGGACATCTGGCCTTCCCTTTAGAATTCTTTGGGAAAACTCCAATACTTTAATCTTTATAAGTTAAACCGATTATAATTGTCCGAGACTTGCGATAATGAGCTTGGGCTCGAGGCGACAACTAGTCGCCGAACGTAGCCGCGGTCACGGGATGAACGTTTTTAACTAATAGAAGCATAGAATAAAATTGTATAGCTCTCCTTAAAAAAGAAATAATTGTAGCGGCACTCGACAGTAAACATTCCACTGGTTCCTGCCCTATGGCTCGCCACACACAAACCTTATTCTTCGGGCAAGATAATTACTACATGTCGATGCATCTCCACAGTACATGTTCAGCTAGCCTGAGGACCCGCTATAAATCTTAGGATTTAGTTAACTAAGGTCCTTCAAATGGACAAACCGTCTTTGTCCTCACAGTCCTTAAATCTTTCACCTACTACGGGAAGATACGGGAATTCTGCTTTTCTCACGAACGACGCATCCCACTAGCAACTTTCTTTCAAGGGCGGCTAGCATTCTTCTCTAACCACCAACATAAAAATTAACCAATTAACAGCAACGTCCATTTCCCTCACTTTCCGAGTGAAGGTTTTCCTCAACGAATCCGATAATCTCTAACCCTTAGACATATCCCATTATAATTTTCCTCTGCAGCATCACCGTGACGGAAAACACACTCGTGCGACCTCATCAGCGAGAAAAACAACGTCTTTACGATCAGTGAATATTGTCACGTTTTATTTTAACCAAAAGTCCAACTTAGGCCTTGGAAGAAAGTACATTTACTATCCCGTTGACCACGGATTTGTTATCGAACCTAAGACCATTGTCATTAGTGTCTAATCACGGTGGTTACTTGTCGATTCTGTAATACTCACACTTGTACTAATCAACATTACCTCGATTGTATAAAAACAATGGCTAATTCCAGTGAAGATTCATTTCATGCCCCTAACCCTAATCATAATGTTAACCCGACATATACATATATAATCTATGTCTTTAATTTTGTTCTTAAAAACATAGATTACTACGAACATTCGTAATTCTTAATAATGAAAATTTAATTAGTGCGAAACGTATTGAACAGTTGAATTCTCCACTCGAATATCCCACCCTCCGTTTCCTTCGAAACTTCTATCGAAATCCCACCACGCATTACCTCGTCTCACCTTCTTCAATAATGCAGCAGGTGAACGCAGCTTATCGCAAAACCTTCTCCGTGTCGCAGGATGTACCTCCGAGCTTCCATCGACCCCAGTCCAGACTGGGATACGAGGAACGTCCCCAATCTCGCGTGGGATATACCTCGGATTCCAGGTGCGCTAGCGGACTCGGGTACGATGACACGGGAGGTGGCTACCTGGACCAGAGCGATCCAAGGATGTATTGCACCAGCGGTTACTGCATGGGGGACACCATGATGGCCGCGAGCAGAGGCGTCTGCGGCGAGGAGGTTGAACTAGACATGCGGAGGCACATCCAGGCATGTGCCTGTACCTGCAACCACATGGGCTACGGGAACTACATGGACTATCAGGTAAATCATCCTTTTAATCGATTCGTCTTTATTTGCGATTATATGCGACTATGTTAAAGCGAATGGGATTGTTTTTGCTAACGTTACCGTGTTGTGATAGCAATGATTGCTGCTTTGGGATATCGTTTGGAAAATTAAAATTGGGATAAATGTAAAAACCGCGACTAGTTTAACGTACAAAAAATATTTGCACTGTAAAGAATTTGATCAATACCTAGTTCGATATAAAAAGTCGACATTTATCCTAAACACTCGCATAACGTTACTCTTATTAGCACAATAATTTGAACGTCATGTCACAGGCATCGATGTATGTATTCAAACATTTCACCCTTGTGTGTGCACCACACTCATCAGAAGGATTATTCCTAGCGGAACGGCTGGGTTCACGGTGCTAAATGAAATTTAGCGTTCGCGCCTTTGTTTTGGGGCCGAATTATCGGTCGTCGGGAATTAAATTGTTTCTGTGGTCACATTCGTGCAAAAGTAGCGTATTAAACGCGAGAAAGTTAAAACGAATGAAATATATTGCTGGAAGTGCGACCCCTCTTCGAGGGTTTTCGACGTTAATACCATTCGCTTGGATATATCAAACTCGATTTCAGAATTCTGCCAGCTGGCAGTTAGAAGGATTGACCTGCCGAGTAATAAATTCGAACGATGATGCAGAGCGTACAGAGGAAACGCTTGGTTACAAATTACAATAATTTCGTTTGAATGATGTTTAATGATGTTTTATGTCTGTTTAATTACGAAAAGATGATATTGTACATTGTATTAAAAAAGAAAATTGTAGAAGTATAAACAACGCACGAATAAAGCTATTTTTTTCTAACAAACGAGCTAATGCATGTAGCGCTGAACGAGTTTCAAATTTAAATGCTAAAATCACTTCCTCCTTTTGGCAATCTGCTTGCTACTAAAATACGACCTACGCCTACATTTCGATCAGGATTTCGAGCAAGTACGATGAAAGTTCAGCGGCGACGCCCCATTTATGCCTCGGAACAGCCACTTTTTGATTGCTTTCCCATCTGTCGAAAGTAAACGTTTTAACGTTAATGGCACCGGCCGAGCTGGTTCTCTTGCATGAGAAAAGCTGGACGCGGCGTATTCGTCGGGGCTTGCTTCGACAAACGACGATAGTGTCCAACTTTCAACTTTCAACGTGTCCGAACTTCATCGAACGAATGGCTTTTAAGTCCTTGACTCTGAAACTGGATCCTGAAGAAACTCTGCTGTACGTTTCACCAGAAGGACACGCGAAGACCTCGACGTCGCGCCATCGTGTCTAAACGCTTCAGAAAAGTAACAATGATTCTAAGTATTTATTATAATTTGTCTCTTTATGTCGAAATCATAATCGAAACTAATATCAAATCCAATATATCACCTACAAACTCATCAGAAAGAGTAACATTAGTTCCGAACTGACTAACATCCAGGAAATCAAACTTTCCTGTACTTTATAAGCAATACATCGGGCCGGATCCTAAGTCAATAAAGAATTCTACGATCGGAGATCGCGAGATCGTAGAAAACCGTGAAATATTGCTTGCTTTCGCGTTGACGCACCTCGCGTGGCATCACTCTAAGAGAGATTACGGACATATATCATTTCATAAGAACGTTCCGTTGTTGCGACACGGCGTTCGTCGCGACGCAAAGAAACAAATAACAAGCAGGAACGATAGCGACTCGTCGAACTATTACATTTCGTGCTCCAATTCTCCAAGCTTTGTCCCACTCTGTCTCTTTTCGCCCTATCTGAGCCCTGCTCGTTAACGCCGCTATCGCGAGTAATTCATTGCCACTCTGAAAAATTCTCAAAGAATTTCTCGTCTGCCGCGGCTATACGCTTCCTGGCTTCTGGCAGCGTCTTCTTGTCTTTTATATCGGACCCTGAAATTCTTCTGTGAAGTCGAGGAACACCGTGGCCACGATAGAATGGAACGAGAGAAAGACGAAAGAGGGGAAAAAGACAGGCAGAAAGAGAGAGGCAAGGATAAAGGAAGGATGGTGAGGCGGCACTCGGTTTCCGGCGAAAGAAAGGACCCGACGGCGTTATACTTTAAGTCTTTACGATTACGTACTTGCGATAACGTACGAGCCTTCTATGGAACGCCTACAAAAGGCTACTTCTCTTATAGAGGACTATGGTGGGCGTTTGTTGTCACCGCGCTTTCTCTATTCCGCACACTGCTACGGCTGTGTGCTTTCGGGAAAATTTGAAGGTTCCCTGATGCCACGGGAACGCGTCCAACTGCGATGAGAAAGATCGATTGTTCTTTTGTCGATCCGAGGAAAATGTACGTCAAGGTTTGGCCAACCTTTGTCCAGGACGGATAGTGGAAAGGGATCAGGGGAATAATGTTTGTTTTCACCGCTTCCTCTTTTCTAGGGCTCTTTTACATGACTGGCGATTAAGGGACTTCAGAATTCTTGACAATTCGAAGATAGATGATAGGCTAACAATCGTGAATTTGTTATGAACGAGAGACGAAATAAGGCAAATCGCATTTTGCTCAGATAAGATATAAACGTCTAATTGCGTTCGATATGAAATGAATAATTTTTTGTTTGTTTCAAAATAAACGATTTATCAGAAAATTCTTCTTGAGATTAGCTACTGTACGATTGTGTATTATGCATAGTGCACATACTCTAAAAATGATTGAAATTATAATAAGCGAAGATTTCGAGAGCGTGAATTTATTATATCGTAGTTTATAATCATTTACGTTATAACGTTATTCTCTATTACAATACGTTTTCATAGTTTGGAAAAATATAATGGGCTTTTTGAAACAATAAACGTAGGATATTATTCAATAAAAAATAACAATGTATTGAGTTACACCATTAATGATTCGTATCCTTTCAAATAACAAACTACGTGCTCGATCGAAACATCATCCACGGCGATGTTTTAATTAAATCCAATGCAGTCGTTGCAGTAATCATTGGCCAATTATTGCAAATTAAATAAAAGAATATCGAATATTCTTCTTAACAAACTTGGCCTCCATTTTCATTAAGCAAAAAAATTCTCTGATATTCTCTGCAAGTTAATTAATTCCCCGTCCAAAGTGAACCATTTAAATTTCCTCTTTCCCTACTCCCCCCCTCTCCCTAACACTCGTACTAATTTGAAACGCTTTAAAGTTGCTTCCTGGCCGCACAAAAAGCGGAAGCGACGAGGCAAAATAGGTGGCCCCTCTTGTTCCGGCGTGTTGCGAGCTTCGCAACATTGTTTCTTTACGATTATGTACGATCCCTCCGAGCGAACTTTTCCTTTAGCGGGGGTCCGTGTTAGAACGCATCTTTTACACATGACTGGAGCGGTAAAGCTCGAGCATCTCCAGGAACCGTAGCAACCAACACCAAAAAGAATTTCAAGACTTGTAGTGCACCTCTTCAAACGATCTATTATATATATTCTACACTTCTAGCCTTTCTTTTTGGCGTTTAATATACAGGCAAGCGGCTTACAGCTTCTGTGCTTGTTGGTTTTATAGCAGTGATTGAGAGAAACGTTCTCGTTTCGTTAAAAAAAATTCATTTTCGATATTTTTGACTCTGCGGTGACAAAGCGTGGTGAAAAAATAAATCGCACTATAGAGTATCGTATACTATAGCTGACGAAAGTAAGTAGAGTCTGAATAACTCCAAATGACTAGGCATTTATCAATTACTAGTAACTTCTTTAATTCAAGCTCGCTTGAGATTAGTTGGCTAATTAATTAAAAAATTATTAATTAATTAAAGCAACTAATACAAAATACTGATTAATAATTAATCAAATTTCTTTAACTATTCCAATCAATTGATTCCACGTATGGAAATTGAATTGCAACTGCAAAACAAAAACCATTGGTAAACATAACACTGTTCGCTCATCGGTGGCGTAAATTGAACATCATCTAGGGCAAGTTCCGCAGGCAATCGTTTAGGATAATCAAAGAGTAAAAACGAGTAAAAAAAGAACAGAGAAAAACATAAAATATTAAAAGTAGAAACGATAAAAGGGGGAAAAAAGCGCGCGAGAAAACTGTCGCAAAGAAGCGGCCGGGGGAAATGCTCTCTCGTGAAAACAGATTCTTTTGGGCAAACCGCGCGATCCTCTGGCTCGAACCTCGCTATCGTGCCCTCGTTTGACCGGGTAAGCCGCGCGGTTACAGTAAAAACACACACTCACACGTCCATCCACGCACATATACACAAGTTACACGTACAAAGCGGAACAGAGAAAGATACGAATAGAGGAAAGAAAAATTCATTTTGAAATGGCGCTGCCCACGGAGATGCTACACGTCGAACTCTAGTGTCCTGGTTCGTGGTAGCACCGTGAATTCTGGCTGGCTGCCAGCCAGTTGCAAAAGGACCGGAAGAGATCCAGCAGCCAGCACGAGGGGTTGGCTGTGGGGGTGAAGCGAGCGCGCGCAAAAAAAAAAAAAAATGACACGCGCGTATCTATCATCGTAATACCTGTCAGGAGCGGCCGTGTGTGCGTGTATCCGGCTGTATATACGCTGTCACATACTTGCGCACAGCTGGACCCGCGTGTGTTTGCACGGCCGGTCGCGTGCGAGCAAAACTTTTCGAGAACTATTCCGGGCCAGGTAGAGAATCCATTTTCGGACGTTGCTGCGGAGAGAAAAAGAGGGTGAGCGAGGGTGGCACGCGAGAGAGATACCGGATGAAGGCAGACCAATGGAAAGAGACAAGGATGCAGGGTGCAGGAAGAGCAGAGAAAGAGAGAGGATAAAAGAGAGGAACGAAGCGTGCATGCAGGAAGGCAGAAAGTGAATCGTGCGGCAAGAGAGAAGGAGAGATGCACAGGGTGCACGGTACCAGCCTGAGGGATGAAGGGGCAACGTTACTACTGCACTGCAGCAAGTAAACTTCGGCAATATACATATGTATATTGGCCTGTGTGTGCATTGGCGGCCGTGCAAGCGGGACGCACATGGACATAGTCAGGTCCTTCGATGGAACTCGTATATCTCTTTCTTTTTTTATCGTTGTTCTTCCCTGATTCTGATTTACATACCGTTCGGGCTCCAGGTACCATTTTACCTGTGTGTCTGTTTCTTTTGTGCAGTTTTTTGTTTCGGTTTTTCGACCATGGCATACGTTTACGTTGATTTTTGTCGTCTCTAACAAGCCGGTGCAGGTGTGACGAAAGGTTCGGAAGGGGTTGTATAATCGCTTTGTTTTCACGATCGATCGCTCTGGTTAGTTTGAATATTTTTTCATTTGTCTCGATCGTGCTGGGGAAATAGCGTTTTGCGAATGAAACGGTTCGCCGTTAATAGGAATTGTTTTTTAAGGGTCGGTGTACGAGATCGTGGTGAAAAGGTTGAAAATATATCTAGGTGTATAGCTGGCCATTATCGGGCAGTTATATTCACTGGCAATGGAAAAAAAGCAGCTTTGAGAGTTCTAATTAGCGTTTGAATCTTATTTGGTGGAAGTTTATTCAACACCGAAATATGTATATCGCGTAAACGAAAAATTTATTATTATTTCTTGTATATTTTTACGATGCAGTCATTTCGCATGCGTTCGCTGAATGTGATAACCACGATGTTAATTAAATGTTCAAAATTAAATGATAGTTTTACGTTTGAATGGTAATGCGTATAATAAACTTAGCTACTTTTATTTTCTATGCTTGTAATATAATAATCTATAGATCCCAGAGGATCTAAAACAGATTAACCCGCAGCTGATATCGTTGGGACACAGGTGACCACAACAGTTTGAGTTAGATACAAATTAGGTTATTTAATTTTAATTTGTAGATACATAGCGTGTATATTTTATATATTACTCAATACAATTAAATAACATAATCCAGACTTATACAATATAATGAAATATACAATAATAAAATATATGAATAATGTAATAAAATGCTTAATAAATTAATTGTACGATCATTTTCTAACAAAAGTATATTCATCTAATACAGTTGTTATTTAGATCAATTTAATTATTGAACAAGTAACACTAAAAATAACTATTCTAATGAAATAGTGTTATACTAAATTTAGTAAATTCTAGATAACCCCATGTTGCTTTCTTTTACGTAGATAAAAATATAAAAATCATCATCAAAAGCAAGTAACCTATTATTCGTATAGCCAATTAATTTGCTCCTATTGTGTTTCGAGTAATTTACCTCTACATTACTTGTCACAGTTCATAGCAATTCACTTCTATATCAATTATAACGTCATGAATTTCTCAAGCAATATCCTTAATATTTTCTGGCATTTCCAAACGATATCTATCGGGATTATCTGGTAGAAAGCGAAAGTTATTCGAGCTAGGACGAATCGCGTTATACCACCATAGCTAGGCACTTGATTGGATTCGAAATATTTGACAGAATAATGGTTTTCCATGTTCTGGAGTGTTTGAGAACTACGTAAAAGGGATTCTACGGATTATATCCGGGAATTTCGTGCCGCCAGAGGATTTCAGGCAAACCATGATCTCTCGAGCTCCTCAAGATCTCGACTTCGTATAATTATGTCGAGAGAGCGAGACACGCTACGATGGATTGCGTTATTCTCGTCAAAAAGTCACCGTGCATGACTATGAATAGGGGTTAGTTTCAAGTACTACCTTGAAAGCTAACAACCTTCTGTTCATGTTTCATCGTAAACGACCTGAGAAGAGCCATTTCGAAAAATCATATTCGTCATTTACAATTTACGAATATACCTTTAGAAACTATTGTATTAAACGATTTTTACGTTTATTTTATCGTAACATTTAAAAGCTACGTATCTTGAAGAGTAGGTTTTCAAGCAGATTTTAATTATCTTTAATTCTTATCTTCAGATTTTCCTTTTCTCGTATCTAAAACTGAAAATTTTAACTCTTCCATCAAGCTGATTAATAATCTCAGTGAAGATAACGTATTGCTCGAAACAATTAAAACTTACGTCCCTAGATGACTCTGTGTACTTTGTACGGTGATATTTATACAGAATCCAATTTGTATAGGTCAGAAAGCGGGCGTAATGAAATCCACATGAAATTCGTAATTATTTTATGTAGCGTATAAATGTAGCTTTCTGATTAATTGTTAGCTCGTCGTAAAAGTAAAAATGTAATATTGGATTAGGTAAAAAATAGAATAGAAAGTTATTTTATCATCAGAGATTCTAATTTTAAATAGTCACACCGATGCAAATATTTCCTTTTGACTCATTGAATTGGTATATTTGTAAAAATACGAGGTTCGCCATTTAAAAACTTTTATATCATCTTCTTAACAAAATAGTGGTTTGTTTTTTTTTTTTGAACTTCGTGCTGAATTTCATTTATACAATATTTCAATGGTTTCGACATTGATCAATTAACAAACTTTGAAAAGACATCTTCCTGGGTTCTGGACATTCATCATTTATGTTATTAAATTCTACGAGAATGACATTTATGCTTGCAATATCGCTGTATTAATATTACATATCCAATTGTCGTGTAACATGAAGCAGATTAAAATTATACCCAGTGAATCATAAATACACGTTATACTCCAGTAGTTGAAGCTCTACACAAAATAAATAAAAAACATTGTACGAGCATAATATGTCCTATATACCTTACTTTTAATTATGGACTTTGTCTATAATACAGAATTAAGTATGAGATCAAGCAGAAGGCATTGATTATGAAATGTCGACTAATTTGTATTATAAAATGCATCCATAATTTTACATGAATAGTTCTGTGAACTTATTAATTATTACAATAATGAAAATACTGCTTTAACACAAATATCCGTCAAACTAGAAATTATGCTGCATCGACTAAATTCCAGTATCCATTAACATTTGTAAAACAATAGCAGGAAAATTAAATTTCGCCTAACATTTTAGCTAAAATTTTATCCCCTATCATCGACACAGACCATTATATTGAGTGCATGATAATGTTGCCCGGAGGAAATTATTGGCCGTTATTAATAAAATCAAGCAAAATTTACATTAATGTTAACATTATAAGCATATTTAGTTTATTATGATCATTACTGCAAATATGTATCTCTTGGTACAAAATTACTATTTTGATATTATGTGTTACATCACATTAATTACACCATTTCGTTATTTGATCTTACTATAATTCTGCAACTACGCGCAATAAAAAAGAATAGTTTAAATAAATGTTATTCACTTTGATAAAAGTATCCGAATAATATAAACTTAATGCCATCTTCTATTTAAAGAAAACTAGATTTCTTCACTCTACAACTCGTTATAAGAAAACTGATTGCACCCCAAATAATTAGCGGCCATATACCATTTAATTGCAGCAAACATAAAATCGATACCTTCGTTAGTTACTGAGATAACAGCTCGTAACACTTTATTTGGATCCCCCTGTACTTATAAGAATTTTCTACGCTAAGTACGAATACATTTGAGAATAACTGCACCTACTTACATCACCCATGTATCAACGCACAAGCCCGCGTTTCGACAAGGTGAGATACGACTGAGACGCCAGTACGAGGAACATTCGAAATCAACGTTGTCAAAAACTTCAATAAATCCCGGTTATATCTGAGAATTTCGAATTCATGGCCATTCAGTTGGCGTGCGCCTCGAAGGGGTAGAGCATCGCCGGAATATTCAAGCGTCGTTTCGTTTCACGACGGATATTGGATTTTCTGTGTTTCCGCGTGTTGGATCCGAGTTGACCCCGAGCTTGCTTGTTGACATAAGTGCGCGACATAGGCAAGGTTTCCCTTCCCTCTCTCCCCTTCTCTTTATTTTTTCCCCAGTTCTGATCTAGCTGACGACCGCGGTTCACAGAAGTATACAACGTTATTGTTGCTTATCTAGTGGTTGTTTAAGGCGGTTTTAATACTCCGCGTCTCGACAAGCCCGGAATTTTTTATCGCGCTTTCTCTTTGTCATTAAGCATCATACAGCGCTGCCCGACTTGTAATTTTTCTTTTTCGTTCATCTTCCAGCCAGCTAGTATTTCGCGGCTTTGCGTTTCGCTAATAAACAATGACTGCAAAAGTGAACTACTCATTCGAACAGAAGATATTTAATTTGATAAAAGTATGCCATTTCACAGGAAGAATATTAAAATTAAGAAACTGTTTTAATCCTTTCCTTAATCATAAACAAAATACATATAAACAATATTTTATTAAGACCAAACTCAGAAAGTTATTACCTAAATAGTGGAAGAAAAAGATTTGTCCATTATTTTCTACTTCAAACTTTCTACTTCACGTTAAATTCCTGAAAAAATTTAGTTTTTCTAGTTACGTTACTCTTTTAGGAAACCGATGGTATCCTTTCGGAAAATAAATTTTAGCTTTAAAGAAATGGGTATATATCTTTTCTCAACATCAGACATTACATAACCGTTAGCGTTTAACAGCTGCGCATTCAGCTTTACGTGAAAATGACAAACGATAACACGAACACCAGTAAAGTTCGCAGATGTTAAGATTATCTTTTCGACTGGTCGATGTAAAGGATTTTCCTCTTTACGGGCGTGTGCACAAATCGTAGAAGCTAATGGAACATCTGAGCTCTAAATCTACATACATTTTGTAGCTTTAATATTCCACGTGTTGAAACAGAACCACGAATAAATATATTTCCCTTGACACTCACTGTATCTCTCTCCGTTTGCGTTAAATATTTCTACAATCTCGTATTTAATCTTATATCACTCCATGCAAAATTTATCCAAATTGTTTCGCGTATCTATAAATTGCACGGTAAAATATTAAGAAATAGCTCTATTGCGACAAAGTAACGAAAGAGATAGTCGAAGAAATTTATTGAATCAATTTAAAGTTCATATCGCTTACGTAAAATTTATTGAAATTGTCCAAATGCTAAAAGTTTAAAAATTGATTTTTAACTAATTCCATCTCTTGTATCGTTTTGTCGAACGTATCGTATTGTATCTATAAACAACTTCATTTATGTAAAATTTTACGAAATGTATTGACTTCTAAAATTGTCGCAACGTCATTGCAAACTACATAACATTTCTGAAGTTGAATTAAACGACTCGGATTTTTTTGAGAAGTTAAGAGGCTTAGGTTGGGATTAGTCCATTAGACGACTTAGTATAGAAAGATTTTGAACAAATTGCAATTGATTGAAATTACGAAGAAAAAAGTAAAGGTCGCAACTTTTTTATCTGGGTTTGTAATGAACATTTATGTCAGTGCTGAAAATTCATTAAGGTCAGTTAACCTTGCTATCAGCTACAAATGGGTAAAAGTAGCGAAAATCGCGGTTTTTACGACCTTCAGACTAAAATTTACATCTTTCGATGCCTGTTACTTGTTTCCGTATAAACCGATTTCAATATAATTTTCAGCATATATACACAAGTTATATGTTAATATCAGTTGATATAAAATAATAAAATAATAAAATAAAATAATAGTTAATATAAATATTCAAAATGTGTTGTTTAAATCTTTATTACAAGCCCAGATAAAAAAGTTGGAATTTGTGAGTTTTATTGTTCTTCACGATTCCTACCAATTGTAATTTTTTTCAAAAATATTTTTATACGTCATTTGGTAAACTAATCCTCGTAACTTCTCAAAAAGAACCCAAGTCATTTGGTACAACTTTAAGAATGTTATTCAGTTTTAAAGGGTGTTGCAACAGTATTGGAAGTCAACAGTATATCTTTAATGAAAGATGTTTCGCATCAAATTTTTGAGTATTTTCAATTTATGAGCACATATAGGTGCATATTATATATAATTATAAAATTGCCGACAACTAAAAGTTAAATCATACTATCAGTTTTCAGTTTGCAACTGATTATTCCGCTAGATAATGTTCATATATAATGGGAAGTCATACGATTAGCATAAGACTATAGAACACAGTATCCTTAATTTCGAATAGAACTGTTACGAGAGAAATAAACTTTCCGCTTAAACTATGCAAGAACTTATGATTCACTTTAGTATACTATTATACCGCTACGAAACTGTCTATAGTAACAATTATCAATTCCTAGTTTGCAGTTCAGAATGAGAAACCTTACTCAATTAGGATTTTTCCTCTTGTAAGTAAACAAATTTACGTTTATAAGTGATTAAAACTTTATTCCTGTTAAAAATGAATATTTGCAAGCATTTAGAATGCAAACGTTCATTAAGAAGAAATGAATACAAGTGGCATTATTTTTCAATATTGCTAAATTGTATAAGTTTGTATAAAATGTTTGAATAATTGTATAAAAACATTAAAGTCATATACAGTGGCATGTAAAAATAACCAAATCAGATTAATTTTACATGTTTACGTTCAAAATTAAGGATCAGAGAAATTGTAGCTAATTGATAGTGAAAGATATTGAAGTTATAACAAATAAATACTGTTTATTATTGTATATGTAATTTTTTACTTGTCACATTAATCTATTGTATTTATTTAGAAATATAGATAAGTGGTGCAGCTACTAACAATTGTAGTATCATTCAAAACTAAAAATGAGATTTTACCAGAAACATCCAGTCGAATGTGTCTGCGACAAATTCGCGTCCGTTCTTCCAGCAAACGCACGCGATGAAATTATTTTTGAGACACGATAGACCCGAGATATTAGTTGAAGTTTCTTCTTCAACCGAGTGGAAGTTAATCGAAGTTTCCACGTTGAAACTTCTTCAGGAGTCCCTGGCTTTCTTTTAACCTGTCTACGTTGCCACGGAAGATTGGAATTAGTTCTGGGTTACGTGCGACTGAGACGAGTTTAACACTTTTCGAAATTTTGGTAGAGGTGTGAAACATGTGTATACATAGACCTAAGGCTTTCTATTATGGCTGTGGCGATACTGTGGTTACGAATTATTACGCTATAAGCCGTACAATTTGATATTTCAGCGATCTAGTTGATCTAGACAAAATTGAATTTGGATAGCGACCCACAGATATATATAAAAATTTATTGTAAATTGAATAAAAATTCCTATATCCGAATAACGTAGTTTTCAAATAATTAAAGCCAACATAGTTTTGGTCAAAGACATGTGCATGCTTTCGATAATAATAATAGAAAAATATCTAAAATCCCTCATTTTATCGAATTTGATAATAGAAAAATAGTAGAAAGGTAATAAAACATTATATACTATGTATATAACTACATCTGACTACATTTGTTCGCATATACGTAGAAATTCCTATATTAATTCGCGGAGCGACGTGAAATTCAAAGTTTGGACTCGAGGAGAGAACGATTGTGAGCTCATAATGAGAACGTGTTGCTTTGAATTTACTTAATGCGAATTGAAAGTTTGATAGCCTGATACGCGGGTAGCGAATATTCATTATATAACAATATCGGGGCCAATCAGATCTCTGACAAGTATAACAATTTATTAAAGCACCGAATACGATCACCTGCGATACAATTCCGAAAATGGCTCTCTAGTTTGTGTTTACCAGAGAACTGCAACGTGTTAGGTGATATAAAATTCTTTTTTCGAAAGAAAATTGCTTCCTTTGATTGTCTCTTTACTCGATATTGAAGCTAAAACTTCTTTATAATTTAAAAGATATTACTTGTGAAAATATTAAAATATTGAATATATTCAACTATTGTTTGTCCTAATAATTAGATATATCTTTAGTTACATCTAACAAGTTCTTTACACTTTTATGCTACTTTACGATAAAATGTTGCTTTTAAGTCGTAAAGTGACATTAACATAAATAAATCAACAAAAGTGTACTTATACGCACGAAGCAATCACGTTTCCGGACAATTTCGTGAAATTAACCGAACGAAATGTCGTATACTTAACGATAGAGAACCATTTCACAGGGCGATCATCTAATTACCCCTAGAGAGTGTCACGCTATTACTCAGTCCCGTGCACTGTATTAAGCGTCCGGAGAGAGAAACTTTCAGGCACCGTTCCGTTGCGGCAGCGCAGCTTTTAAGAAGAACATTACGTGGCAGAGTTGGCTGTTTTGCAATTTCTCGCCGTGTCGTGTAATTCCAACATTACACGGGGAAATAACACAGGCGAAAAATTTCGAAACGTGACTTCACTCCTCGTCCACTGCCGAGAAAAATCTATTCTATTCTATTCTATTCTCTCGCATTTTAATCCTAACTTTCTCTCTGTCTCTCTGCGTGGTTGCCTTCAAGGTGCGATGGCTGCGCCTTTCATTCGCACTCCTAGTTAACAGCTTACGGTTTCTACTCCCTAATCCCGGAATTTCATTTCTTCTTTCTGACGAATTACAGAAATTTTTTTAGCGGATTATGAGCTTATTATCTCCCTCGTTTCGTACCACTTTTATATCGCTCTTTGAAAAACTCTCTATTATATCTGATAACTTGGGATAGGTAACGCCGCTCTTTTAATGCACTTGTTGGTTACATCGGTGAACAGTTATTTCTTAAAAGATAAATTTTCAGTCCAATTCAGTCCAAATATAAGTTTGCTAGACTTTCTATAGTGATATACAGACGATATAAAGGAGGATACATTTCTGAAAGAAATATTTATATACATCCTTATTTTCCAATACATCATTTTTACTAGATGCTACATTTCACGTCCATAGTATGACATTTTAGTAACCATACAAAAGTACTATCCAATGATACGAAAATTATTATAAATGATACCGAATCTATATAAATGAAAATACCAGCCACTGTAACTTCTTGTGATATTTCGCAATTTAGCATGTCAGAATCATCATGTTTTAACAATATACGTCGCTATATTTAGCTGAAATGTGGAGAAAGGTTCGACAGAAAGGTGAAAAAGAGAAACAGTGAAAGAATAGGTGTCTATCGAAAGGAAAGGTAAAGACGGGGCCTACGATGATTGGCGAGGCGGTCGGAAATGAGCGAACGACGAAAGGTTGTTGCAGGACGCGGAGAATGGCCAGCCATTGTGCTCGCTAATCGAATTTTTCAAAATCGACGTCGCCACCGTCTATTTCATTGGGTAGCGTGGCATTTTTGTAACGGGGGCATTTTGCTTCTTTCATCCGGCAGCTTCGTTTCCCCCTCTCCTTTTACCGTTCTTTCCTCGTCGCCTCGATCAAGTTTTAATTGGGTTACCACAGCCCGGAAACTAAATAGAAAACGCCACAGCTGGATGCAATTAGAGCGTTTCGAGGTGAGAAATCGAACCAGAAAAAAAGAAACGTTAAAGACGCCGCTCGAAAACAGATTTCGATTGAACAATTGAACGATTCGCTTATTCTTTTCGCGACGATTTTTATGGTGCTACGCGGACCTCATTGTATCTGATGCGTATCGTGAGTTTCCTGAGCACTACAGCTACAATATTACGATTTTAGCTTCGTGGATATAATATTGCGGATTTCTCGAAAAATTTGTAACGAATTTAGAAGCTACATATTTTTATACAAATTTTATGAAATAATGTAGTGTACTGATCTTCTTTAGAATTACTATTACAATTACTATTTATTAAAATAACGATTTCAAGAATTCTGGATGTTTAGAAAAGATTGGAACAAAAATCAGTTATAAAAACATTTATTACGATCATCATTCTATCGAATATCCTCTCTCGTCTTACTTTTTACGATTAAATTAGGTTGAATGAAATATCATCCACGTTTAAACACTTTAATCTTTCTGTTCCAAGTAATTAGCTTTAGAATTACTTAAACGATGCACAGAAAAAAAAAAAACGGATTTTCCTATATTGCTCTTTCGTTTTTTTTACTTGAAAATAAAGCAGATTGCAGAATGAAAAATTATATTTTAAGAATTGAATGTGAAATATTAGACCATCATCTAATGTTTCGTTGATAGATTATGCTGATTTGTCGATTAATCATTTTTCTACCTATGGGACACATATATCCTTTTATTATCGCAAGGTAATATTGAACTCTATGATAGGTCATGAACTATACTACGTTAGAATGTCGATTGTCTGAACGGCGTTTAACCGAACATCCGATTACTGGAATGTCGCTTAACTGAACATTATCCAAACAGCGTACACACCGCTTAATCGAACAACCAATTATTCGAACACCGTTTAGTCAGATAACGTTAATGAAGTTCTCACCAACTAGCATAACATATGGAGTACGTGAGTTTCTCTAAATTTGAATATATATGACGTATAGGATGATAATTGAGAATGCTCACAATAAAGGTTTCCACAATAATACAGTTACATATGTATAGAAATAAAATCTTTATGGCGATGTGCGTCAGGGACCAGTATCAGTATCACAGGGAACAATCATTCAATCAGTTTGCTAAATGTGATTAACAATACAATATCGAGAATAACAGGAGGATGGGAAACGAACATAGATGATATCCTCGAGAAAATTCCACCGGATTTCAAGCAGCGACTCTTTTCGAAATTTCATTTGCAATTTGCATCGTGTTACCGGATCGTTTCCTCCTATTCCGTGCCAGTCACTCTTCCGCAACCTCTCCTCTAGGTTATCCCATTAATCTGAAATCCTCGTTGGGTTGATATAACTTTCTTCCTACTTTTTTTTTCCACTCGTGCACCTGTTGCCATCGAAATCGTTTTACGAGACTGATCGATGAGGGAAAAGGACGTTATATATTTAAAAGCATCTGCAACGCGTTCGATCTAGCCTGACCCTTTCATTCGTGTATGGGCATCGTTGTGGAAAAAGGGTTTTGATAGTCGAGCAATTAAAAAGTTATACTCGACCATTTTCCGTGCATCCGTAAACGAATAATTTTTTGCGAGGTGGAGATCACAAACTATGGATCGAGGACTCTTCGCTGAATCTCGACAAATAAAAAACTTTCAAATTGCTGGCATCGAAATTTTGTTGACGAACCGGTGCGGTATCATGTGCAGACAAGACGATTAGTGTTTGCTGATAAATAGTGGTGGTAAACATTGCTTGTTTGTTTTTTAGACATTTTTTAGAGGGGATTTTTTTTATATAAAACACTGACAGTTGAGGACATCTTGATGACATCGAATGCAAATATGTACAAAGCTGCTATCTATGGAAACGTGTTGAAAAGTAATTTCAGATTTAATAAAAATTGTTTATATCTTATAGTTTTTTTAAATTAATTAGGTATATATAAAATTGCAGATTCTCTTCTATCTCTACTTTTTAATAATTATTATTGAGAAAGATAGGATTGATACCAATTACCTATCGATCGATACGCGTGTGACACACTTTCCATATATTTCAAGAAGTCTCATTCTGTTTGAAACTTGAAACAGCCACAGTTGAATGACATATGCAAAATGTGAAAGAGTGCAACATGTTTCGCGTGTTACTTAAATGATATTTGCATTCACTGATATACGTCACTGTATTAATACTAAATAACTATTTATATATCAAAAGGAAATCTTTTTATAAACATTTACATCATTGAAACCATATCCACTTCTTATAATCACGAGCGTGACACTTTATTTTAAACTTAGAACTTCCGCGAGGCAAAGCACTCTCATAAATACCAACCGCGACTATTTTTATTGTATGCGACTATTCAACCTCATTTCCTACGGATACAATTTTAGTATTTGAATATGAAAAATGATATTTAGTTCCAGTAATCATTATTTCAAAATATTTGTTAAAAACGGATCGTATGTATATTAAAAAATCGCTTACATTTATGTTTTCACTTAGTCGCTTCGTTGTTCAAACATAATAAATAAATAAATATTAATTTAAAATAACATTTATCTGTTGCTTTAAATTAATATTTTCCACTTGATAATTTTAAAAATAAATTTAAAAAAATATCGATTCTAAAGGATCTCTAATACCAGAAGAAAATGAATAAATATGAAAGATAAAAATGAAATATGCGTTTCGGGGAACGGACGCTAAACCATGAACCTTCGAGATTAATCGGTAACAAGAGACATTGAAAGTAAATCGATGAACGTGTCTAGTGCATTCACTGACGTCAATCGACGAAATGGTGTAGGTAGATTCAAACTCGTCAAAGTAGATATCGAGTTTTGTGATCAGACAATATAAAGGGGCATATGTGTTATGGAGTGTTCGCAGAGCTGCCACGCAAGAACAATTCCATTTGAACCTATCCAAACGTTTTCTGCGATCATGCAGACATAGAATTTGCTATTACAATCGCAGAAATATTATTAAGATATTATATATCTTATTATAACAATTTAAATCATTATTATTGTTGGGTTTTAAATGCAAATCTTTACAGTGAATTCTTACGACAACAAAGTGAAATATATATATAGAGATTTCTTCCACTCATTAAATATCATAATGGGCGGTTTAGCTCACGTATTTCACGTAGTCATCCTCATTATGTGCATTCTACATATTTTTATACTAATATATTTCCCATAAATAAATAAACTGCCTCTACTTATCGCTATCGATACGCGAATTCCAAATGCAGCAAAAATTTCAGAAAAGGCGATTCGATATTTCGGTATGTTAATAAATAATCATCATCATTAGAAGGATTTTCATTATTATAGCCGTTATTTTATTATAGTCACAAATAAAACTTCTCTTCTGATATTACCTCTGTTATGAATGAAGCAGACATTAATAGATAAGAAGGTACTAACCTTTTTAACGATAACGAAGGTGTTAAACAGTCGTGGAAATTTGGAGTCGCTTTCCCCGACGAAGAGCAAAATGAAGACGGAGGTGTAAGAAACAGCCTTCGTAGAGCATCGTTGTTGAGAACACAGGGAAGAAAGGAAACAATCGGACATAGAAACAAAGCAGAAGACATAATTTATTACATACGACAACTTGGTCCTCCCGGAGGAGTAGAGTAGAGGCTGCATGTGATAACACTGAAATTAAAGTCACGGTGATTAACTGCCGCTACGATGCACGAATATAAACCGATGGTACTAAGAAGTTGCAAAGTTTCTGCGTTTACGAAAAGGAAAAAGAAGTATCGAAACTCTCTGGAAGAAAGCATAAAATTTTACGAATTATGACAAAGGTTTCCGCAGTTGGGAATATATAGGATGTTAAAACTGAACTCTAAGATTTAGTGAGCTTATAGCACTCACCGAGGAAAGTAAAAAATGTTTAATCAACGTGCACAGTGGCTCGCAAAAATATTGAAACTCTTACCATAAAAAATCGCTACATGTATTGTGTGTATTATACAAAACATTTTGAAATTTCATTAGCATTTCTAATTTCATTAGCATAATAATGAAGCACGACTCCCATAATCATATTTGATGTAAAGATGTTCCATCATATTTCTTAATGAATGTGAGACAACATTTAAATGGAATCTTTAGTGAGAGATAGATAAGAGAGGAGGTCCAGCAGAATTGCATCTTCAATCACCTGACTGGAACTTTATGGGTGTCATTTGTGAGCACATTTAAAGACTCTAATCAGAAATAATGAACTAGACTTACTACAACGAGTAAAACATGTATATCGTGTGATACCAGATCGTCCATGATCTGCAGATATTAATATTTTATACTGAAATGGAAAAAATGCATCAAACATTTCTTGCAAATGTGAAAACAATTTATTGTATTTCTCAGCGGAAGCACTTTTTTATGGCTTATGTTGTCCATCTCGCTTTTCGTCTCGAAAATAACAAGCGCGTCCGAAAAATATTTTTGGAAGTCAAAGGCTGAGCAGAAGAAGCTTGAATACGATGTAAGCCCCAAATAAATCCCAAAGCATGTTACGCTTTAATCGCCGCTAGTTGCATCGGTTGAAACGCAGTCAGAAGCTGTGGGAAGCGAGAAGAAACGAGATGCCTGTCGGCAACGATTTTATCCTATTGATTTCGCGCGACCCACGCGAGAAGAGAGTACGACCGAGATGGAAGACCTTGACATCAATATCGGGCACAACAGCCACCTCCGTTTTCCCCACCCTCGCAACAATTCCCCAACAACGCTTGCCCCACTACCGCGCGATACATCCCCACTACTACACGTTCTATCCCCACTTCATAGCTAGACGTGACCACGTGACACGAATCGGAGCCGAGGGACGGAGAAATCGGATGAGGTCGGCTCCTCTCGTAAATACTCGTCCGTCTGAACCTCCCAGAAACATCTGGCCCGAATAGCCGGACGTAAGTTACTGGCGTAATATGGCGCGAGCTGTGAAATATTCCCGCTCGAAGCTCGCCGACGGCGACGTATATTTAAATAATTACACCCACACCGCCTGCCGTCCTCCATTCCATATTTTCACCTCCTTTAGCGTCCCACTCTTTCGATGTAATTTCTTACGTGATACTCACCGGTGAGCGAGCAACCCTCTCGAGAGGGTGCAAGCGGTGCGTTCCTTCAAAGGAGTGTTTAAGCGCTAAGTACAGGTATAATGGAAGAAACAAAGGGCGGTATAATGTGTTTCGCACCGGCATTGTTCGATATAATGGCAGATTCGTTTGGCCTCGATTTTTTCTTCTACAATCACGATGCTTTCGGAGATACTTTCTTAATTAATTTCACGGCAAAGATTATTATCAAATAAATTCTCTATTAAAGTTTCCTTTGCACGCTACTATGAGATTAATATCGTTAAAGTGATACTATTATTTGTTAATAGGCTCGAGCTGAATTTTTTCCTTTTCAAATTTATCTGCATAAATCGAAAATCATGCAACACGCCCAATAGCTTTAAACTGTCATTTCAACGTTCTGGGTAATTCATGGAAACCACATCAAAGGGCGACAGCATAAAAACGCTCGTATGACATAATGCTCTCTCGTGATAAAGCGCCGTTTAATCGTTTGTCCAATAAATGAGAAAGTATTCCCGACCTGGGCAAACTGCGTATACTTGTAGAAAGGAAAGTTTACGAGGCTACACTCTCTATATCTCGTTAAAGTTTTAGAAATTGATATGAAGTTAGAGCTCTGTTGTTATACTCGCAAAATTTTCATCCGCTTGTCAGAACCTTGCTCGTAAATTAGAAAACGAAAAGCCGAAAGAGCGTCCAAAATTTGCTTCTGCAATTTCGAAGAATAATTTATGCGATGGCTACAACTAAACTGTTTACTTTCGTAGATGATATCTATGTTTTCAGGGAAGCATAAATTATCAACATTGAGAAATTATTTCTTAGAACTAGAAATAACAACAATTTTCTATGAAATAATATATCGAAAAAGTGGGAAAAAATTCTATATGACAAATATTCTCTACAGCAGGAAATACACGTCGAAGTTTAGGAAATGAAGGATTTCACTCGATTATGAAATTACGATCTCGAGATTCAAGAGATGATCGCTATTCGAGCACAGGGATTGCAATAACCTAGCCGAATTTAACGTCGACTGGCCTTCGCGTCCAGAGTGAAGAACAACGAAGCGAAATCGCGATTATATGCAGCTCATTAACCGAACATTTACATGTCAGTATCGTTCGGAAGTGGCGTTTAGTCGGAATGGTGATCCACTGTAGTACACGCAACAGAATTCCACTCGGTTATAATAACATTCCGTAATGCCCGTTCGAATGTACGCATATTCCGGCGCATTATTGGCAGCAGTATCGCTATACTCGAACGAAAAGGGATCGATCGATAGATGAGATGAGATGGTCGTTCAGTTGCATAGGCATTTTCTTGTTTGTAGTATATACCGGCATATTAAGGGAGAAATTGAAACTATAAACGATGAAAGTATCAAAAAAATGACAAACGATTCCTTTAGTGAAAAAGATATAACTTGATGCTGAATATGGCGGAGAAAATTATAAATGCTGGAATAATTTATTTTAGTTTTTTGGGTTATCGTGAGATAAAGCTACGATCCAAATCTTCATGGAGTAAGAAATATTCAAATTAGCAACTTACATCTTTCTCAAAGATACCACAACCTTTTAAAACACAAAAATTCATTTTTGTCGAAAGGAATTCGTGGAATATAGCAACGTTAATATTTCCGTAGTACAATATGGCAAACAGGAACAGATTATCTCTCATACAATTAAATGGGGAAAAAACATCCCAAGGAAACCAATCATGAACGTGGAAATCCGCGAAATAACTCGCACAGATCTATCTATGTTTCTTTCCAGCTTTCTTTCTGCTCGACAAATGTTGCCACGCCAATTTAACTCGTGTACAAATCTTTTTACCTTCAGCGAACAGATCTCGCAGACTCGATCTGGAACCATAATACTTGGCCTGAACATCTCTTTTTACAATGCGATGTTATACAATCCCAAAAATCCTCAGAATAACTTCTTTCAAAAGCAGCATTGTCGCCTCGCTACATCATCGCAAACCGCCCAGTACGTGTTAACAATGGTATATGTTGAAGCACCTATTCTAAACCCTTAAATGATACACGATGATTTTAGCGTGCTCTTCTGCGATATATCGCAAAGCTTATGAAACAATCCGACAATCTGCAGTCGACAAATATCGCCAAAATTTATCAATCTCCTCTGGAATTTCTAAGACGACGAAGCAAATATAAACGTAAATTACAAAATTTCTTGGATAACACGCGAGGACGTCGCTTAATCCTTCTCCTGCCGTTGGACTCTCCGCCTTCCGCGAGCAATTTGCCCAGAATGGAAAGGCGGGATTAGCTTGGAGGATAAATATTCAGAAAAAGGACAAGGATGAGATTCGTCTTTTCGCAACGACGGCGGTCGACGATTTTTTAATCGAATTATCAGCCGCCGTCCGGGGCCGACCCTGATAAATGTGCACATTCGTCTAGCTCCCGGCTGTACCTTGGCCAATCTGAGCGCGGTGCAGTGCCGTATAACGTAGCCCGACCCAGAATTTATGGCCGCTACAGCCGCGACCTGCTCCCGCAGCTTTTCGACGCTACGGAGGTTCGCGCCGCGGTCCCGCAATAATTATTATCGAATTTCCATTCGACTCTCGTTTACCGCCATACACATGGCCCCTGGTCACACCAGGCAACCGTATCTCTGGTAATGGAGCCCGCCACCCCCACGTGAATATACGACCGATAGTAAAAAGAACGAACCGTGTTCAGACATGCGTTTTAATTGCTTCTGTTTGCACGAATGTGCCACGATGGTTTGTTTGCTGCGCCTTTTTTTGCTCGTTTCATGGTGTCTGGAGGTTAATTAGTTCCTTTTGCTCAGGTTATCTTGCGAGTAGATGTTACATAAAGATGCTATAGATTGGGAGATTGAGGTGAAAGAATGAAACAGAAATATGGTTACTGGTATAGGAAATTTTATGGATTCGGTTACTGGTAGATAAGCCCATTAACGTATAATTTTTTTCGCCTAACCGGCTAGGATTGCACACTCTTTTTAACTGGATCGAATCTGTAAAGATTTCACGTTTTGTAAATATGTTTTCTATCCAAATTTTGGACAATTTCGATCGTATTTTAATTCGCATAGAAAATATATGATTTATTTAAAAGCAAAAGTAACTAGGACAGAGGTATTTCTATACGAATGTTTTTCATTGTCTCTTTGACCTAAATTCTGAACATATTGTACGTGAGTATTAGCCTCTATAGTTATTTTTCATTAAAGCAAGCTCATTCATAGGTAAAGCATTATTAAATTGTCCCGATGCAAATTATACTTTAATTGCTAAGGATATTGCAATGAAATTAAAGCCAAAACAATAATTCACACTTACGAATGATATTGTGATTCTTTGGCTTCGATAATCAAAACAAGCTTTAATTATTTTTGTATCATGCTTCCAGCAAACGAATGATATACTAATAAGACAATACTCTTTCTCTAGGATCAATGCACAATTCACAGTGCCAATTTCATTTTACGTCAAACCATGATGATGTATGCCACGGAACGTTATAAACAAGATACGAGATTCAACAACAGCACAGTGGCAATAAATTTTATTATTCATTATAGTGCGCATGGAAACATCTCTGTTGTGCAGAGGACGTATAATTTGCGTGCATAATGTGCAAACTTTATTATGAGCTCGCGACGAACGAGCCGGAAAAACTAATTGTCCGAAACGGTGATGCTTCTTGCTTCTAAATGTCTGCGAAATTAAGAAACTCAGCCATGTACGTGTTCATTGTGTGATTGGTCATGGACAAAGATTCAATTAAAATTTTTATCGGCGAAGGAAGATGAAATCGAACCGCGTTGAACTATTGCCCGTTATATAATAAAGAAATTTTAATGTTAAAAATTGTAATATTGTAGACCATTTGGTAAAATATCAAATAGATTGTATCTTTGAATAAATACTATCTATACTGGAAAAAGTCAGCATTTGAAATTGGAATATAATTTTTTGAGCCAATTTCGTGCATCCCTAGCATTTTGCTTCTCGAATTGATTGTGTCTCCTTTGAGTATACAAACCAGGGTCTCTAATTTCCGGACTACCTCGAGATATCGAAGTTGGAAATTCTCCAAATCACTCGATTTCCTGAAGGAAAATTTATTCCGAGTAATTTATTCGCTTAGCAAAGCCGTGCGGCGATACATAAAAGGGATGGAAGAGGAATGAAAGGAACGAAATACAGAAAGCAACGTGGAAACTCGACAATTTATATCGATCTTTAGATTAAAAGCCTCTAAAAACTTTTAGCACTTTCCTAACATGGAATGTTCCTTGTAACTATTCCACGTACAGATGTATTTCTTATTAGATGAGTTGCAGAGTATCAGTGAACTAGAATCGCGAAAATAAAAGAGGGACTGTCGCTGACTAAAATGTTATATTTGTTACATTTGTTCTAAACTCGTGCAAAGTAACGAATTGAAAAATTGTTTAATTAGAGCGTGAAATCTGATGAGAAGCAATTTTTGGATCGACAAAGTACAAATGAGGAAACTCGTGACTCTTATTTCGTAGAATGAAGATCGATCAATATCGAAGTAGCAACCCTGACTTTTCATTCTGCGAACCTTTTTGCGACTCATCAGCCAGGCACTTTGACCTCTCTTAACACCTGAATACCCCGCGCCCCTTATTTCATTTCAAGGAGACTCTCGACGAATCAACAAGCAAGTGAATTTCACGAGACCGTGCGGAAAAATCGATAATTACATTAATTCGTTCTCTTTTGGCTGTCTATAGACACATCAAAATATGCATTAATTAAAACAGTAGTCAAAAGCAATAGATAAATATAATCAGAGATATTTATATTAGGTGTTTGTGAAGAAAATGATTTAAATGAGACGACGATAAAAGCTTATAGTAACAAGCAATAAGGATTATCTTATGTATTTGAATGCGTTGAACATGATTATTGTTTAACAGTTTAATTTCTCTTTTTATCATTGTTTTAATGGATAAGATTTATTGTTAATAACGAATTTCCCAAATTATATGTGTAGTATTAAATGCCTCAGCTTCGGAGCGATGACTCGCGGTTTTCCTCCTCCGCTTCCCATGTGGATGTGTCTGATCGCTTTTATCAGCTTACGAAGAATTTGGTGTTAAATTGCACTTATAAAGAGAATTTACACGGCAGAGTGCACATTGATTTAAGATTGTTCGGAAAATGGAGCACCGAGAAGAAATAGAAGAAATTCAAACTCTAATACTTTAATGTAAATTTACGTTTTCTCCAAACACTTAAATGCGGTTATCCTGTAAATCTCAAATGTAAAAAGCGAAGTAAAAATAATTCGATATCGCATAGACTGAGGATTATCGATAGACGTGTTAGTTTCGATATGAACTAATGCAATTTTAAATAAAAGGATAATGAATAATTGTACAGTGAAGTAATTTAACTCGCGAGTGAATTAATTTAAACGACAAGAAAATTTTTGTCTGATCCAGCAGATGGTGGATTTCCATAAAGAGAAGCGCCTAACTAATGTATTAAAACAACAACGACCCTACAGCAAAGATTATCCTTTTTATCATTATTACATTCTTCTCGCACCGCTGATTCCATGCATTTTCCCGCTGCAATTTGTTATAATTTAATCCGCGCAATGTACAATCGTATTTTCGAGACTACAGGAATTGTTCATTATGACGGTAGATTTTGATTTTTATCTATGCTTCCCTGTGTTAAATTGAAATTATTAATGAGAAGCAATCTGAGAGAAAAAGTTACGCGTGAAAATTGGAGAACATCGGAGAATCGAATTGGAACATTAGTCGAATTTAATTCTTCTTGCAACTTTTCGAGATAGAAGAAACTTTCGTCATTCCCCTCAACCTGAATCGCGTCGATTCTCTTCATCTCAAAGTACATCATTGAATGTACAGCTTCATGGCGAGAGAGCAGGCAAATTACGGGGGACAAATTCCAGTCAACCGAAGTCTTCTCGATCAGCGAAAGAAAAATAGGGAAGGTAGGAGAAAGAAGCAGTGCCATCCACTCGGTTCAGTATTTCGCTTTAGCAAGGTACGAAGACTGTCGTAATTCGAGAGAAAATTAAATTCTCGATCGCAAGCTACAGAGGAGGCCGCGATATTAGAGGCGATCTTGTTGCCTTTATGCTTTAACCATTTTTTCTTTTTATTTCAGAACTTCAGACAGAACTCCATACGGAACTTCCAATTAACCTAATACCTTGTTTAATGGCCATCTAAATATCTAAAAGTAATTGGTGTCATAAATTTGTTATTATAAATGTTCATGTTTTATTGCGTTCTTTTCTATTTCTTTTTGAAGGACGCGATGCCATATAAATAAAGGAACCGATCGAATTAAAGAGGTGTCCGTGTGGTGTATCCGCGCGAATTAATCGGAAACCGCCAGTCTGCGGTTTCAATTCGCCATACTAGCCACCTTCAAAAGTCGATGCCATCGGTGCTTACCACGTGAATCGAACGAAATTTCCTGGATTTATGAAGAGTCGAAAATTACATTGTGCCGCTTTTTTTTTCTGTTTCGTCGCCGCTTCGCCCCCTTTTTTCATAGCATCGAATTTTCTCTATGAAATGTTTTTAATTAAAATTCTTGAGCATGAATATTGTACCGCGCACAGCATGCAGAAATTAAATTAAAATGTTTTAATAGACGTATCCGCGTTGTTTACAGCCTCTAGGATTAAGGTTGTTGCTAAACTTAAAAGCAATTTTTTGTCGCGTTTCTACCCGAAACGAATATTTACGCAACCGTCGTATTAACGCAACAGATATTTGTACTTGTAATTTGACCAAAATTTTAAAGCGGGATTTCCACAATTAAGGTAACAGCAAGAATTTGAAATTGACTAGGCTGTTCAGAACATCGTAGTGTTTTTGACATCAGATATATTTTATTACGTATTCGAGATCGAAGAAGAATTGATTGCTAAAAAACTTTGATAACAAAATATTGAATTCATTCTCTTTGTAACGAGGGAATAAATCTAGTGGATTGTTGAATAGATAAGATGATCTGTTTCAACAAACAATATTGACCATATGTATTAATGGAACACGCAACAGTCTTATTCACGTTTAACGAAATTTTATTCACTGTTAAGCATCTAATGAATAATTTTGCATATTTATCATCATTTACGTTCAATTTTCAAATAATTTACATGGAACTAAATTAAAATTTTCATACATATTCAGATTAAAATAATAATTAATATGTACGATTCGGCTACAAAGTATTAATATAATATGTTATCATACAAATTATAATTTTAATTTACATTCTGACATTTTTAATAAAGCATGTTTTATATTGTTATTAATACCTTAATTCGTTATTTCTGACACTATGAAAGCTCTCGTAACAATATTTATTTTATCCTAGTGTTCTATAAATTTCAGCGAATAAAACTTTTTAAAACCTATGTAATCTAAGTGTAATGTATCTAAAGTGTAATCTATTATATCTTTCTTACTTCAAAATGTTCAACAGTTAGTCCGATATGAAATCATTGCCCTTTTCACATTAAAAAGTTTCGGATTAATCGACGCAATATTGAAACTGACATGTTATTTTCAAGACGTTATCTATTATCTTTATCTCAAATAAAATTCACTCAAGCGTGGCGTAAACCAACGCTATATTATGTATTATAACACTTACTTTATTCTTCGTCGCTGATACGAAATGCCAAGCCATTAACGATTCTTTTCAACATGACTAATAAATCATCTGCTGTGGTAGCAGCAGAGAAACTTTAAAGAAATCGCGAAAGGAGAAACGCGTCTGAAGAAGGGGTCCCTGTTGAAGGAAGGGTGAAAAATCGCGTACGATCCAGCCAATAGGCGGACACAATAGCGTCCTCGAGATGCGAGAAGTTCGAGAGCCATGATTTCGCGCGCACAAAGACCTTACCCACAATTTTCTTTTCCCGTCTTTTCCATTCCCGTGAAATCCCGAACCCTAACTACTTGAAAAAGCGCCTTTCCAGGCGAATGGCGCGCTAACGAGGTGATTGCCACGTGTGCTACCTTTTGTCACGTTTTCGTTTCTATTCTACTCCATCGTATCCAGGCCCCACCCACCTTCACGTTTTTCCTTTATATTTTCCACCAACATATTTCTTCGGACGACTGATTTAATCTCCCAGCCTGATACGATTCTAGACAGCGCGTTTTGTATGGAACTTTATTATAGAATGCTAGATAAAAATCATAGGAGAGATAGGAATAAATGTTCTGGTATTAACATTTTTATATTTTAATTTGAGTATAAAAGATCTGATTGATCTGATGACAAGTCTGCCTATAATAATTTGTATTGCTTCAGCTCTACCCGATGTAAAAGTAAATATAATGATATACAATGTAATAATATAAATATAATATATAAATATGATATATATTAGGTTGTTCGAAAAGTGTCTTTCTTTCGCATGTTTTTTGCAACAATGCACCTTCATACAAACGTGAAACCAAGTCTGTAAAATGTTGCAGAGTTTATCTCAACAGAACAAAATGGATCATACATAATTCGACAAAATAATATAAAACAAAAAACGTTGTGCGCCTATGACTTTCTCATAAAACGAAAAAATACTTTTCGGACAACCTAATACAATGATATAAATAATATAAAATATAATGAAAATATAAATCTGTATAGAAACACGCGATCTATTTATTATATTTGTCATTATATCTTATAACCACTGGAATGCACACAAAACACCGAACGCCGCGTATTAAACTAATTACTTGAAATTTCTCTCATAACGATAAGCAACGAAACAGGCCATCGAAACCCATTCATGATAATGATATTTACAATAGACAGATCGCACAGATTTAACGAAAATAGCGACTGGTATCGGTCTGCTCTACAATGCATTTTAATTTCCGCCCGGGACGAAAACGGCAATTCGCGATTTAATTTGCAGCATTGTGCACGTTCTCGCGAAAACCGAATATTGGGGGTGCATTACTATTAAGTGAACGATTTTAGAACAATACGGGGTACGTGGCCTACGGCAAAGCAATTAATCGAAACTCGAAATATTGCGAGTATAGCGTTTGGAATGCGTGTACAGCTCGCTTCGAAACAACATTATAGCCGAGAATCAGCTGAACGCAGAATCAGGTGAAAATTGAGATAGAGCTAATTTAGATGATTCGTAATTAAAGCAGAGTATTAATTAACTCGTGATAAATTAATGATCGGCGTAAAAAACTAGGCCACTGTGATAGGAATGTCGATAAATCAAAATCGAGATGTATCGAAAATAACGGATTGCTCGGGAAAGTCGTAGCGAGAAAGAATAATTTACAGGCAATGTTCGGTGACTGCAAGAACTATCCGCATATGCTCTTATTTTCCAATGAAACGTTTCTTTCTTGCAGACATAAATAAATGTATTTTTATTTTTATTTTTATTGTGTAAAGTTTTCAACAATCCAAAAAATGCCGAATATTTAGTTGCTTTTCTCTTATAAAAAAAATACATTGCAAATAACATACATTAAGCTCGCAAGAACAACTAGAACTTGCCGTAATCAACAATTGAGCCACTCATATATTCTATCAATGCAAATATACAGAAACGCAAAGATAGAGGCATGGAATGGAACGTGAGACAGACTTAACACTGCAAGACCACTTATCAAACGCATTAAATTTCCTCAAAGAAATAAAAATGCGTGCATTAAAATCTAATCAGTTTGAGCCTAACGTCGCAGTTAACGACCTCGTAATCGACGCGACGTTAAATACATATAAAAAGAAACTGAACCTTCTATTATAAAATATTTAAAATATTTAAACGCAAGTTCAAACTACTACAAGAAAAAAAAAAAAGGAAAGGAGCAAAGTAAATGAAATACATTTAAAATATTAAAGCACGAAATCACGGTATTTTCCTATTCATTCCCCGTGGTTTTACCTGTGAAAAACGTGCATGGCCCTCTTAGAATACAAACTGCTGCCTCCAGCTGCAACACACATTAATAATAAGACTCTATTTTGAAGAAGATACGTCTTACTTATTTGTTTCCCGGATGAAACTCTACTCTTTCCTTTCGTAGGAGTAAGTACCGGCAAAATTCTGGAGTAACACGAAAGGAAACAGCGTGGCGTGCAGCGCAAACGCGATTGCACTTTTCTATGAAAACTTTCTGATGAGATTTCCTACGGAACCTATTCATAACTTAAACAAGCGGAATGCGAGCCACGTTTCTTCAAACATTTAATCCGGACTCGCTTCGGACGAATTGCCAAAATTCTTTTCCTTTTTTCCTTCGACTTATTACTACGAGGAAGGGGAATAAAATACTCCAATTTCCAGTGTGTAGCTCAAATACTCAATTCTCACGAAATCGAGTGAATTCAAGGAAGTGAAAAATTATTATTTTTTTTTTTTTTTTTTTTTTAGGTGGAACAATAAATCAAATAAAAAAGAGAAAAATTATTTTTTTTCGACAAAACTTCTACATTGAAATTTTGGTCTGTCTTTGAACTAAAAATTTATCCAATTTCTGAGCTACAATTTTAATCAATTTCGAATCAAATAGATAACTCACTGTTTCTGGCATTTTCTACGTTTCTCTTTTCCTTTGTCTTGTTATTTTTTATTTCGCACCTTTTGAACCTTATACGTGGCCACGAGTTCTGAACTAATGACGATGACCTCTATTTTCTTAAATAGAACACCGATTATATTTTGTTGGTAGAAATTCGCTGGTCTGGCTATGTGCAGGAAGCAACAATTGTAATGAGAGCCTTGTACTCGGTTGTGTAACGGTGCCGTGCATAAGGACTCGCTTTTGTCGTACAATATCAAACGCGGTTTGTCTTGTCACGGAGCTTGCTTACAACAATGACTTTTAATGTTAGCTCATTCGTTGTATCGTGCAAGCTCCATAAAACGTCGTGTCTTTTGAAAGGCTTTTATACAATTTTTATAAACAAAGGAATATCGTGAAATAATTGTTAGATGTACAATATATATACGAGTGTGTTATATTGTTATAATATAATATAACAATATAACCGGTGGTATAACAATGTGTTAATAAATATAACACATTGTTAGATGAAAATCGTTAGATGTACAATATAACACGAGGAGACAAACGACACAATCTACAACGTTATTCCACATTTTGACATTTTGCATCATTTTTACACCGAAAGAATCAAATTAATCCCTAAACTGGCAATATCTGAAATTTTTGGATAAGGACGTAGTTACGCTCCAGTCTAAATTCTGTTCAGTCTAAAAATTCCACAAGAGCATATTCCAAACACGTATGTAGCTATCGCAAAATCGAATGCCTGAAGCTCTTAACATACCCGAAGGCGTTTCACAGACGACGGCGTAAGATCATTGACCTTCGAGGTAGCGTTGGAAACGGCGTGGTGCAGGGCCGTCTACCAACACAGACTGCTCACCTGTGACTGCATTAAATCCTGAGAGATCGGTCGAACTGACCAGGAGCGACGACGAAGGCGGAAGGTTACGCTTCACGCCTCGTCAAGCTTAAACGTCGTTACATAATGTGTCGGCAGGTTGCTTTGCCGACGGCTTTTATGCATGGCTCCTCTCGCGCGACGAGATAGCCGGACGGAGACAAAAATGGAGCGTAGCCCCGTGATACCAGGGTGAACGCAGGTCTCAGAGGACTTTTCTGATGTCCATTACCCTCCGTTAGTCCGAACGATAGGCCAAGCTTGGGGAGACGAAAGAAGACAACCCTATTACATCGTCGAAAACTCGTTCTCATTCAGTTTGCTTGGCGGCCGATTTAACGGGAAATCGCTCGTCTGTGGAACGACCGATAACTCTAAAAGGGATCCAAGCACCGGTTAGGTAGGATGAGAGAGACAGGCAGCATCACGCTACACGAAGGCGGCCGAAGAATAGCAAACACGTAGTGGATCGCATGCTTTCTCTGAACAAATGTTGTTACACCGGCGGCGAAACCGATCCCATCCAAAGTACGTTTTCTTGCTGTGTTTAGGATCAACTTTACGCTCCGTTTCTTGTCGCGTTTAAAAGGGTGTCGCTGATCTATAACGAATTAAAGTGTAACGACGAAGAATCTCTCGATCGCTTTCCGCTTTTTCTCTCCTAACTATTTATTTTAACCATTTATCACGAACAATTTATTTTAACTGCTCGAACTACTTGTTTTAACGAGCTGGATTTCGATTTGTACGCATTGTTGGTACTTATTGCAAAAGAAGTGAATGAACTCCTGATAAAATAGCGTGGAGGAACAGTAGAATTGTTAAATAACATTAGAAATTAATTAAATAACATTTCTTTCTCTGGTATTTCTTTTATCTTAGGTGTCTTTTTCTTCTGATATGTTATCCCAACCACGATGGCCAGTAACAAGATTCTGATACTTTGATTAATGAAGGTTTGAACGATAAACAGATGATACGATTTGTGGAACTTGAAACAAATAACTGGGTAGACCGATTAATTCGACCGTGATACAGGAGTCTGGATTTATTAAAGACTCGGTGATATCTAGGTGCAAACGTGCAAATAACTATATTCCATAGATATCAGTTCGGTGACGGACCGAATTTATCGATTTCCAATAATTCTACTCTGTTACAAATCCTCTATAAAGACTATTGTGTGAAACTAAAGTTGCATAGGTACGTATTCACACTGACCATTCACGATAAATTTTGGAATTTTCTCTAGCATTTACAGCTTAACGAAGAGTTCGATTTTCTCAGGTTTTCGAGTTCTCTTAAACTACCGTCTACTTTTCGGTCGTTGTTTTGCAAGAAACGTATAATTTTCGTCAAATCATGCTTTGTTAACTTAAATCAGTTATTACGTTTTGTATATAATAATATTTATTAGGTGTTCTAATATTTATTAGAAACAATGCGCAAAAAGACGATTTTTGTCCCTTAGATTTTGAATATTTAAGAATTCTCCGATTCTCTTCGTATATGAGAATCTTTTATTTTTTCGAGACTAATTCCTAAGAATCTTTTATTTTTTTGAGACTAATTGGAGCCACACTTGAACAAATTGTCTCCGTCTCGATACGCCGGAAGCACACTCGAGCCGGTGCACGTATAAATTTTAATGAAGCCATTACGCAATTAAATCTGTCGCAAGTTTAATTTGCATACATCTAGTGAACAGCATTATTTACGTTAATGCCGCGGCTGCTCGAGTTAATTCTGTTTCTCGCGTGGAGCGCCGCGTGAACGCGCAGGTTTCCCATTCGAAGGGAAGAAGGATTCAAAAGGGAAATAAGAGAACCGAAGAAAGAAATGAAGAGAAACGCGATTAAACACTTCACCGAAATCACATTCGAGACCGAGTTAATCCCATAGAATTTTGCGAGCGCATAGAACGAGAGAAAAAAGGTGACAGGTAGAGAGAAAGAAAAGAAGACAGGAAGGAAGAGAAGAGATTTGCAGGCCTAGTACAGTAACGAGGATAAAACCTGGTCGTCACTTGAAAAACGGGTTGTAAGAAAGAAAGTCTTCTCCTTTGAGTCCACCGAGATACACTATCTCTCAAGAGTACCTACACATTTGTTTATTTTTTGAACTGCACGTGATGTAATTATACAATTTTGCGATAAAAATATCTGCAATTATTTGAATTCTTTACGGCCGCGACTTCTTAAATCGTCTAACTGCGTACGAATATAATAAGTATAAATCGAAACATTAATTCCATTATCCTCTTAAAACCTAGATTATGTGAAAATAAAATTAGAAAAGATTAGAAAATCAGAGTTTATAATAAATATCGATACAACAGACATTTACATAATTGCTACGGGATGATATACAGTTATGACATGAATACGATACATAGCGTATAATACACACAGTAAGCCATATCAGTATTACAAATCTCTTGATACAAAGCAGATATTTGATACGAATCGTATATAGTATCTCTCAGAAGCTGTTTCTCGAAAATTGATGAATTTCGTGTTTGGTAAATTTCCAAATTTTATTATCAATTATGTGATCAACTGCTGCTGTGTAATTTACGAGAAATTCGAAGGTGTAAAAATATACAAAGCAGAGATCTCGTTATACTATTTAATAGGTAGATGATGTAAGTCTTAGATTATGTGACTTCTCAGAGTATGGTGAAAAGTGACTGCCAAATGTTTGAAGGATTTTTTGAATTAATTAAAAACATAAGCATGGTATCTTGTCCCTGTATAAGATATCTTTCGTGTGTTTGTCTTTCATATACATACGTTAAAATGTCACTACGCATAGTTTGTTAGAACTCGTATTCTGATACTACAGATCGATCAAAGCGTCCGTATACGTATGAGCGGTAGTGTATATTTCACAAAAGAACCAGGTGACAGAAAGAGATGTGCTCGTGTTTGCGTGGATGGTTGGCCGGGTGGGTGGAGTACGAAAAGAACAGAGGCAAAGGAAAGAAGAAGAAAGAGGGAAAAAGGCAGAAAGAGACGAGTAAAGAGGACACGAGAGCGAAAAGACAGAAAACAGGAGCGTCCTAACTGCTAAAGTGCCCCACGGTTTTCCAGATACTCTCTCATTCCAGTTTCTTCTATCTCTGTCCATCTCATCATACCCGGGAGGCTATTTAAAGGCGAGAGCCTCTTAAAGCATGCCGCTTAGTTTCATAACGAAGCAAACAGCAGCCTGGCGGTTACGTAATGTGGCCCGCTTTTAATTCCTTTGTCGTCCAATTGTCTCGTGTAAAAACGCTCGGATGGTCCGTGTGTAGAAGAACGCACATTTAAGGTCGAGAGAAAGGAGACGAAGAAGACGAATGGGAAGAAAAATTCATCAGATCCGATGTTGTTCTTATGTTTCTTTCTACAGAGCATTTCAGAAAGTTTAAGTCAAACCCTCGAGAGTATGTAATATTCATCGAAACAAGCGGAAATATATTGATAAATGTAGCTACCTAAAATTCGATTTCAAGTTTTTTAAATATCCTGTGTATTCGATGAAGGAAAATGTCAATATTTTCCTAGTACCAAAGACCTTCCTGTCGAGTCAAGAAATGGAACGGTCCTGGTGACCGAAAAACACACGTATAGCATGAAGTGAACTCACGAGTACGCGTATACGGGTGGGAGATGATGTCCCGATGCACCGAAGGCATCAAGGTAGATCCACCCGTTGTAATGGGTACATCGATTTTTAAGTAGCTTCGTTCGTGAGTTTTCATTTCCACGAGATACAATTTCCTGCTGCGAAATTACTAAAACAAAAAAATTCACCTCGTTGGCGATAACTTTGAAAGAACTTTATGAACGTGCTTAGCAATTTGAGAAATTCTAGATAAAATAATTTCCCTCTGGTTTACCACGTTTACTCTATGCCGAATGATGTGAAAAATAATATACGTTTTTGACTAATTAAAAAGAAAACTGTCTCAAAAATTATAAGTTTAAATTTAAAAATTGTCATCGCTTGGGCGAACAAGTAATTTTTTTAATTGGATCAGAAAATCGAAACGAAAGAACTAAGAAACACTAATTGCAAGTCACATTTACCTTTTCTTAATAATTCCATCCTTAATGAAACAAGACGGAATTTCTCTAAAAAAGCAATACTCCCAGCGAACTTCCGTTGTAAAAAAAATTGAAAAATAGAAACTATTTAGCTTATCAAATAATGTTAAAAAGTAGTACAAAGGGTTTGTTTAGACGAGATTTACGCTACATGGGAACTACGAATCTGTTTATGTAGGATTGAACACGTAAAGGGAGATTCCCGCGGGGATAACTGCCCTCAGATTACACAAACCAGCCGCAGATGTACTGTGGCGAGTTTATACTATTAGATTATTTATACAACCAGAGAATTGCCCACGGAACAAGCTTCTGCAATATTCATCTGAATAGGTATTAGTAGAGAAAAAAAAATCGATTGAAAATGTGATCATTTGAAATGAAAAGTGGAGATTAAAATTTATTAGAAAAATTATTTCTAAGAATTATTTCCTACAAAAACAGATAATAAGTACGCAGTGTAATGATTTTTCCCAAGTTTGACTATTTAATCCTCACCTTTTCTTTTTAAACTATATTTTAACACCGAAAGGAGAAATCAATCGCAGAAATTCGATTAATATACTTTTTATGATTTTGTTAACAAAGCGACAGATTAAAAATGTTTTATAGTAGAAAATAGCAGATAGAAAGATAGTAGGATAGTAGACAACAAAAAGTGGGTTTATTAAAAAATTGTTAGATGAGCTTTTCCTAGTCCAATCCTCGCCCGACTCGCCGACAAAGCCTTCCAATGCTCTATATAACGTCCAACTCCAGCATGCGAAACGATATTAAATATTAAAACACATTAAAACAGCAACAGTATTCGGTAGTGTTCGATGTTACAACGTCGAGTCTAGAATCGTCGCGTTCCTTTTATAAAAAAATGTAAATCATAAATTTTTTTCCTTTGTGGATACGGCCATACGTTTCCAAGAGAAAGAAAACAAGAACGATACAGAGGTCGACTGGAAGCGTTATCAGACAACTTTTTATATCGCTAGTAGCGAATTCACAGTTTCCTGGAAAATCGCTTGTTTTACGAGGACGTTTCAAAGTATCACGACACTTCGGTGCCACGAAATTGCAAGTCCTTGAACGTGTGTCGTTCGGGGAAAAGTCAGTCATCTGGACGTCGTTCAACGGTTCATCGCGAACCGAGTGTACTCGCTACGGGGACGAGAGCAGCGAGGTATTGATCACATAACGCGATAACACGAGTGACTGAATCTGAATTAGAATTTAAAAATACAACAACGACTAATTATATTCTTCACATCATACGTTTCTTCATCTACAATTCTAGAAATTGCCTTTCATTTTTCATCATTTGTATAGAGCAGAAAATTAGAAATATTGGTCCAACGGTGATAATGCAAACATGTACTATATTAAATTATAATAAATTATAATTAGATATCGAATAATTAACAATATTCTACAATACCAATTATTTCGTATATGTGTGATTGTTAGGATATTTCGACTTTACTACAATAGAAAGCAGCTCATAAAGTCTGCCGAAATATACGATCGACATCCTATACACGTCCCACAACAGAAATGACTGGACACGACACCCTAATTACACCCCGAAAGAGAACTGAATGCGAACTGTACAATAAAATTCACGAAAATTCCCCGATAAAATGGTGATAAAACAGGCGTTTCGTGAATTCACTATGGCCGTTCATTCATTTAGTATTAGTTTCATACTTTTACGTTCCAATTGAATTCTCTGACAGCCAGAACAGCCAGAATTAATCACAATAGCGTTACACGCTCCACAAATTGCCTTCACGATGCAATTCCAGTTTCCGTAACAATGAACGTCGATTTTCCCTCTCGAAAGGAAGAATAAAAAGAGAAAAAAGCGGGTCAATGGTAGTCACCATGAAATCCAATCGGCTCTCGTCAACCCATGTAAACTTCCTCAAAACAAATACTAAAAAAAGAAAGCAAACATTACTTCGACTCACGTTTGTGCTTTCGTTTGCAATCAGTCTGGCACACAGATTCCATTCTCTCTGCTCCTTCCTGGTTCTTCTTTCCTCTAATAACACCGAGGATATCAACCCAGCTGTGCACCAAAATGTATCCGCGAGGCTAGCCTGTTAGAAATTCCAACGACAGCGTCGCGCAAAATGGATTTCCGGCAGCTAGCGTTTTCCACAGTACTGTGTACATGTATATAGCAAGCTCATTCTCTGATGCTTTCACGCGGAATGCCATAATTGTGTTTCTTCAAACCGATCGGCAGTTTTACTTGGCGACTAAAATGATTCTCTCTCACGTTCGTCGTTTTTGCTCGATATTGGACGACTGCAAGAAGACAAATGAAGAAGTATGAGTTGCGTGATCAATGACTGAAATACGGAACGCGAGATGTTCGTTATGATGTAGCCGCCTTTGGTGTTTTCGCGTTTCGGGTAATGTTCGAGCAAAAAGCTGCGTTACGTTCTAATTGTTTCAGAAGAATTCCGATGGAAGGTTGAGATGACGTGTTTTCGCGTTTGCTTGAATTTAAAAAATGGTAATAATAAACGTTAACTTTTATTCCCACTAAACTACGGTTGAAGAGTTGTACAGTTGTTAATAGTCAAAGACTAATTAATCGTTATCTCTAGCGAATGAATTAATTATGGATAGATCTTTTTTTAATAATGATTCGACTCATCTTTAAATTAAGCCACAATAATTAATCTGATAATTGTATTTCAATAATAACTTATCCTATTTAATCAGTTACCCTTGCAGCATAAATCGCCGCTTTGATTCGGCATTTTAACAAAATTAATTAATAATATCGATCGTTACCAAGCGTTGTTAATATCTATAACGTATTACCATGCAAATTGCTACGGAACGGTCAAATTACAAAATGTAACTGATGAAAAACGTAGAATCGACGAAAAAAAAAAAAGTGGAAGAATGAATCTTTTTCTCAAATATACTTGCATCCTCCCAAAATTATTTAGGAAGCAACTTTTTATGTACTTTCGGGTTACGATACACATATTCCTGTCGAATCGGCAATACGATATTGAAATCGTTCTCTCTGATACAAAACGATAAATACGTAGATAATACCGTGTCAGAATATCAATGTGAGTAACTGTATTTATCATTCACCTGCGGCAAATTTTTTAATGCAAAATACAAATTTTCAAAGGAACCGAAGAAAATTCGGATGGAATAGAAAATAAGGAGACCGCGTTCGATACAGCAAAATGCGTTTGCGGTGTAAAGTTAAACGTTAGCCAGACGTTGAAGTTTCGACCCTTAAGAGGTAGTGGAACGACGCCGCCTTAGACCTAAAGATCAAGCGAAGGGTGAAAGAGATAATAGAGGTGGAAGTGGCGGCGATAAAGACGAGATAAAGGTAGAATCGATGATATAGCGGAGGTAAATGCGGTAAAAAGAAGATGAGCAAAGCTGAACGAAGCGTAGGGACGTGGCGCGGGGTGGAAGCGGCATAGAACAATGAACCGAAAATGGAAGTAATGCGAGCCGGGATGGCTAGACTTCATCGGGAGGAAAAAATCGTGTTGAACTAGCGCGTAAAGTGGTAAAGAACCGGGCAAACGTAATATCAGAGAAGTTGAAGAGTAAAAAGTGACGGGGAAAGAAACGACAGAAAATAAAAAGCTCGCAATGGTGCGAAGTCTAGTGGAATTAAAGAGTAGGGAATTGACGAGGGTGAATATGGCTATCTCATTATCGATTTAGCTTGAGTTCTGCACGTAAAATGTTAAAAATAAATAGGTGAATTGCACAAAATTATTAAAAATTTAATTATTTCATTAAATTTCTTTTCTTTATTCAATTTTCATACATCGACGAATACATCCTGATATCATAAGTTTCACATAAAATTTAAAAGATCATAATTCAAACCTATCTCTGACAATTCTAAATTTATAAAGTCATAAATGCCTCGAAATAGATCTATTTGTAATTTCATATTTGCACGAGATTGTTAGATTGTTTTCAATCTAAGTACAGATTCAAATGAATTCAAAATACAACGTTTAATTCAAATTCGTTGGGTAAATTTTTTGTTAGACTGAGATTAAATCTAATCTCAATTGAGCGTGGACTGACTTGGCTTCGGTAAAACGCCAAAGTAAACAGATACAGCACTATAAAATTTTTCTGAAAGTTCGCCATAAACGTTTTTTTGAACTATCCAATCTTATCCAAGCGAGGCTATAAGGAGAAATTGGGTATCGATTTACTTCCTACAGCTATTTTTCATAAACGTCGCGTCGCAGCATCCTTGCGGAAGTAGACGCCATCACAAGAAACACCGTGAGCTGGACGAAGATAGCTTTTCAATAGGACGAACGTCGCGAAGTCTAATAGAACGTCGATAATGTTTTATGCATCTTTCATTCGCGGTGGCTTCGCGGTTGTTCAAGTTTTCTTCGCGTTGATCTTCGCGTAGATCAAAGTTTTCCTTTTATTCGAGAACAAAAGTCACGGTCGCGGCTCGTTGGTATTACAGCTTCGCTCGGGAAACACAGGAAAGCCGGGAATTCACGCGAACTTCCAACTACGCCCAGCCGTGAACAGGCTTTTCCTTCGACTCTGGCCCCTTTCGATTCGCTGCCCCAGTTTCTAGAGCGGCGCTGCATTATTTCGAAAGTCCGATTCCAAAGAGATCGGTTCGAGCTACGATTTACGCTCGGGTCGACGATAAAAGTCGTTTCGCGATAATCGACTGCGAATCGCAGCAATTTAGCTGATCCACGTCACAATGGCTCTTAAGAGAGAGCCTCGAGAAATTAAATATTAGTTGAAAGTTGTGCAGTTATGGGTTAATTTTCACTTCTTTTGATTCTATCGACCGTTTCAAGAAATTTCTTCCACTATATCTTTTTATTCTTTTTATTATACCTCCTAATATTTTCATTTTATTCTGTGATATTATATTTTATAATTTAAATTAATAAACGGCTTAACTAGTACAGTTTTAAAATATCAATTATGCAAAATCAATGATATTATTCCCTGTCGGCTCGAAGAAATTAGCCATTTATAATAATCGCAATAGGTGAGATCGATAACAATTGTGGTCAATGAGGAGAGTATATCGCGGTAATAAATTAGATAATCGAGTGGCTATCGATTAACGCAATTAAATAGTGTTTTGCGTTACTCACCAGAATTGAAAAAGTAACCTTCTAAAATATAATATACGTTTATCTGACTTTTATTTATACATGCAAGTATAGTCGAAGTTGAATCAGGCCATTTGATTGCCGTAGTCAACATTATCTTATTTATTTTTCATATCTTTGTCGATCTACTTCGATAGGCAAAAAATGTTTAATATTCTTATAACATCTAAGAATATAATATTGCAGTTATGTAAAGAAAGATATCTAAAAAAAGCTAAAAAAAGAAGAAAAAGGAGAAAGGTCACTGAACATAAAGTTATTAACCGAAAGAAGCCGGTAGCACATAAAAATATCCGTCAAAGGTGAACGTAGTTCTCGCTTTTTAATCTGTTCGAATTTTTGCCGGATCGGGCAGGAAACTTGATCTAGAAGTAAATTGATTGATTACTGGGCGAAGAAGCTTCTCGGAGTTGTAACATAGAACCGAGTGCCTTAGAAAATAAACGAAATGGACACTTTGTTTCAAAGCAAAGCAAGAAACTCGTTCTCTCTGGTCCGTATTGTTCCACTGGACGAAAGATCGTTTACGTGACCGAGAATCGCTAGCGCGAAATGTAATTTATAAAATCCCGCTGTCTTTGAAATTCAACTAGTAAGGTATTAGTTTACTTCCTTGATATTCTAATAATTAAAAAATACAAATATCATAATTGTTAATGCATTATTAATTTCTACAGTCTGTGTAACTCAAAATCAAAAGTTATGAGCTAAATTGTCCAAGGTGTCGGGATACTGACGAATGAAAGTGCATAGTTACGTCATAAAATGACATGCAACTACGCGTTTATCACGTCAGAAATTCTAATTAAATCTTTCAATTTTGATATTAATTTTATTTTCAATTAACTCAATCAATCTTCCATTTTTATGTACATTAGAATATCTGAAACTGCTGCACATTATCAACTAACTCTTGACGCTCTATCTACCGGAGATGATGTCCACTTTGTGGTTTGTCGGTAGACACTAACTGTCACTTTGCCCAAAATTATTCCTGTTGACTATTGTGGTCGCTTCTAGGACTTTCTTCCAACTATTGATTTCGATTACTGCTCTACTCGGTTTTAGCCTGATGATGAGAGACAATCGACAGAAAGATAAATGATTATCATCATACGCATTCTTTTAATATTTTTCGCAAATTTAACAACTAGACAGGAGTAAACGACCGATAGAAGATCATTTTACATTATACTACTTACGAAAAGAAGTAGAAAGTGTAGAATACAATTTTTCGTTTAAGGGTTTAGACCACCTTGAGTTGGTTGAATCTCTTACAACCTTTGGCAATTCTGTCTGGTTAAAGAAGCGACGTTAAAGAAAAATTTGGAATACAGCCATTATTATACAAGAAATATGAATCTTAAGAAATAATTTTTTTACATAAAGGTTAGACTGGAATCTTATTAACGCAACATAAATTGTTCGCGGTGGAGTAGATACTTAAAGAATACAACCGGATACTTTTAGCTCCTACGTAACATACGGAAGTACGTAGGACTTAAATAAAATGTTGGCTTTTGTGAAAACTCTTGAACGATGAGTTTCATTTTTCATGGAAAAATTCCTTATAAAAATATCTGTAACGAAGAAAGCTTTAAATATCTCGCAAAAAACCATACGTACTTTCCTAGATTATGTAAAAAGGAAAATCGTGTTAAAATTTGAAGCGAATCGGATAAAAATTGTAGAAGAAACTTACGCCACTCGTTTTAAAAGTCATATTTTGCGAACATATGCTTTAAAGCGTGAAAAATGAAACTTTTTATTTAAAAGTGCACAGTTTCTACGAAAATCAACATTTTTTAAAGTCCTACGTACTTCTGTACTAAATATTACGCAGAAACTAAAAATATTTGGTTTTATTCTTCAGCTCAAACCGTGGCACCGTAATCTACGCCACCGTGAAGAATTTATACCGCATTAATAAGATCGCAGTCTAACTATTTCGCAAAAAAAAAAGGTAAAAGAAAAATACAGAATTATTTCTTGATATTCTTATTTCATGTATAATAATGGCTGTATCCTACATTTTTCCTTGATCTTATCATCTTACAAGATAAGATTGCGGAAGATCGTAACAAACTTAACCGATTGTAGGTGACTTAACCCCTTAAGGCCTCGTATTATAGAAAGTTCAGTCTAGAAAATTTTAATAAATTTTCAAATTCGTTTCGCTCTAAAACTAAACTTCGTTCGAAATATAAATTGCAGGGTATTTTTGCAGCTTGAGCGATCGACCGATATTGCTTGAAATCGAATCTCGAGACAGGAAAGAAACCATATCGGTACGTTATCCGATCGGTATAATAGTTTTATTTCAAGGCGGCCGCTTAGTTTTTTGTTTATTAAGTTTCGCAAACGCAAAGACAGTCAGGACTTAATCGGATATCGTTGATTAACGGGCCGCTATTTCCGCGAGATAGCAAAAATGGTTATAGGTAATCAAAAATGTTATTAAATGCAACTTTCGAATGCAATCAGAGCGGCCTCCGTTTAATCATTTTAATCCGTTTTCTGTCATTTCCATGGAATACCTTCGAATGCAATTTTAATGGCCGCACTTTGAATCGCCGAATATGTTTACACTTCTTCGCGTAATTATGTCATTTTATCGATTATTACATTAACAAAGTAACTGAAAACAAACGAAGTGTTTACGATAACCCTTACATGTTTTCATACAGTCATTGAAAATTTCGTTGCAATCACATTTTGAGTACCCGATACTAAATCAATCAACTTAACAATTTCTGGTTACGTAACGTAAAATATATTCGTTGCACAGTTGTCGTAGTACATCATCATTTGAAAGAACAGTGAGATGACTAGTCATTCGTTTATTTTTGAAATATTCATCATGTGATGGTATAATCTTTATAACGTAATGCTATAGAAAATTAAACGTGAAAACCTTGCAGGCAACGTTTCTTTTCGCTCCAATTATTTTCTGATTACGTTATATCACGTTCTTCTTTGCCACTACAGTCTTACAGCTGTCCGAACATTGTCTACCTAGCTGTTGCGAAAAAAGTAAAATAATCAGCGTAATTGGAAAATATTGTTATTTCAAAGCTGCTGGCAATTTTTTATTGAAACAAGAATATACTTCTACTTAAACAAAGAACGCACCTTCGTCCGCCATGCTACGAGCTTTTATGTACACTTAAATAACGGACAGGATGCAAAATGAAGGATAATGAAGTGCACCATACGCAAACTTTATTTGCATTCCACGGATCGCATATGAAACAGTGTACAGCATATTGCATTCCTCCCATTTGATGGCAACGCACGTTCACGCTACACCGATGTTCTAATGCATACTCGAAAGTGATAATAGCTTTCTCTCATTACTGTAAATACGACACCACTGGTGCCATTAGCATGGCGAAAATAACCGCATCGTTAAATTGTACGATCAGGTCATGAATAGCCCTTTAATCTCATGAACTGTCCAGAAATACCGTTTGTTTATAATTGCACACTATCACTATAATTTTCTACCACTCAAAATCTGATCGGCAAGAAAGTACAGTGGTTGGTATGAAGTGACGAACGTGATTTATTTTAACAATAGGCACAATTACGAATAATATAATTCGTTATTCGTAACAAACTATTCGGAATATAATTGAAGGAAATAATTAAATTAATTTGTTAAGTCATGGTTGAAAGCTGTTTTATTATACATTTAATTATTTCTATACGACGATAATTATGATCAAGATGAGACTATTTAACAATTACCTGTTCACAATCGATCTCTTAACTTCTTCGCACTTGGAAAATTTGAAAGCTCCGCTAAGAATATCATCATATCTCGTTTATCTCACGGATTCTTCAGAAGTATCCAAAAGCTACGGTTTCTCGTTTTCTAATTGTTTCGTGTTAAGTATAATATTTACATCTGCGAGAAAGACATCAGCCCTCCAAGGCTCAAGCGTATTTCCACAGCGAACAAATGAAATAGGACATGCCCTGCACGAGTAACTTTGCTCGCAAACTTTTTACTTAGTAGAGGATGTTTCCTCTTAGTGTCTCCTACACAGGCCCGTACACTTTTGTAAAATTTCCACCGACCGCGAATGCATTTAAATTAAGTCGACGAGAAGTTAGGCCACGTGGCGTTGTTTGGTCGGGTTGCTTGGTTTGACCGTGGTCCACTTAGGCGCGCACTGCTAGTGAAATATTTACCTTTCACTAAGAAATAGACGCTTATTTCGTCACACTGTTTCACCGGGTCGCGACGCTTGTCTGAAAGGTCTCGTAAAAGGAGCAAGAATATTCATTTTTCGAATCGTGTTACTCTTTTCACCCTAATTCCGTTCAATTCTAATTTTCTCAAGCAACGGTACTCGCAATCGTGGAGCTAAAAATGGAAAGAAAAAGTAATGTGCGGAATGCTCCAGTAATTACGGTGCAATTGGCAATCTAGAGATAGCCTAATAAAAGTTCCTATTAGGTTGCTATTTAATGAATTCGTTCACCTCTCTACGTTACATTTTGTAGAATATTATAGAATATTATATGTCTTAACTGCAGCGAATAAACATAATATTCCTGTAACATATTGAGGACTGTAATTATGTAGCAGGTAAAGCACTTTTTGTATCCTTTGACCACTGCTGAAATGCGTTGCACGCGTTATACGAAACACTCCGTACTTGATCGATATTTATAATACTCATTATTCCTCGAGCGGATTATTCAATACATGAGGAACGAAAAATATAAATTGCAAAGTCTGGATTGAATGGATCCAGTATGCGAGAATTATGCATCCAAATAATCTTCGAAAATCGACCAAGCTTGTTTACGAACAAGCGCAAACGTTCTCCCATGACGATGTAAATTGAAGCGATTTCCAGCTGGCATGGCAGGCCGAATTTTGGCCATGTTTAAACTTATTTTATGCGTAAATAGGAGGCGGGCGGAGGACGCATTGTTTAACGTCCAGAAAATCGTTCGGGTTCACGGCTCGTTCGGTGATACGCACACAAACGCCGTCCAACTAAACTAATTAACATGAAACAGCTACACACGCCGTTCTCTGGCCACAGCAAACAACGGGAAACGTGTGGCCGTCGAAATAAAACATCGACGAGCAGTCGAACGCGATTTGTCTCATTACCAGCTACCAGCAGGGAAATGTCAGTCTCTGTAAATGCGTTCGGATTATAAAGTAATATGTCACGGAACATGGTCCTGCGGTAGTATAGGCAAGATAAAATTACGTTTCGTCGTACTGACAGACGCTGTTATGACGATCTAATAAATAGACCATAGGAATTTTTATTACATATACGTACGTATTTTCGGGTAATTATGTAAAATAGGGCACGTCTTACCGATATCAATGACCTCGAAGTATGTCGTCGACATACTGTCGAAGATTCTGAGTGTAACCGCCGATGACTACGAGATGATCATAACAATTTAATCATCCATCGTATATTGATTTAATTCTACGAAGTACATCGAATGGAGAGAAAACAGAGCAACTGGTAATATTATCAATGGAAGACATACACAGATAAATGCAATCAATTGCCTGTTATGTTACTGTATCTACCTGTTAATTTAAAATAAAAGACGACCTCTTCGTAAAACGCAGTTACACCCATATCCATTTAATTCCACGAAACCCCATCGAGGGAGCAATAATCGATGCGGAAGTTGAGACGGATTAACCGACAAAATAGAATTTCCAAACAGAATTCCCGCAATAAAACCGAGTTCCATACCAACGGGGAAAGAACGAGCGACTGTTATTTGAAATTATCGAGCGAAGTGGGCAATAAACAGAGCCGTTCCACTGTATCTTTCGGTCGCGATTCTCGTCGTTTACGTCGCGCCGCGTCTTCTGGCGTTATCTTGTAAGATGAAACCACTACGAGAAATACCGATGTTTAATTTATGAAACTCGAAGGAAATTCCGGGGAATGAATCGGAAAAGTTCTACAAAAGGAACGTTCAAATCTGCAAATAATAATTACTGGGAAGAGCAAAAAGTAAGGTGTTTAGAGAAGGAAAGGACATTGACGAAGAAGAGCAGGCGGATGCGGATGGGGATGAAAACAAGCAGGACTAATTTCTCGCCGGCTTGGATCGTTAATCGCTGCAGAATTAAGAGAACGAGCAGGCAGCCGGAGATAAAGACGATGGTGGAAGAGGAGGAGAACGAGCAGAAGGATGAGGAAGGTAGCGTAGGTGGAGTAAGGAGAGAGACTTGAAAGTACCCCAGTTGCGTCCTGGCTCGGATCCTCTCTTTTCTCTTCGTTCAACCCCTTCTAACTACACCAGCTCTGTCTCAGCTACCCCCTTCGAGCTGGCTTTGTGCACCAACGGCGGCCTTTGAATTTACGTCGAGGAGAAATTTATACGAAAACTTGACAATGCTTGGACTGAGTTCGCTGGCTTTCAAGTCCTCTTCTGGCCCTTCCTCCCTTCTATCCTCTTTTACACGCGTACACACATATGTATATATACATATCCTTACGAAGACCGTGTGTACGAGATCGTACACGACAAAGGAAAGGTTCTGAACCTAGCGAAGAAACAAGACGTTGGTCTTAGACCATGCGTCGTGTATTAAGCTTCTTAGCGCCTGGTATGTGTTAGAGTGGCTATAAAAAATATATATACACCATGAAATATCGTGAAACCTGGTAAAAATTATAATTATAGTAATTATAACCACTGTGTTTTCGAATACGTGGTACTGACAGGTGGACATGGAACCTGACAAAGTCTGACTGCCATCAACTGTACGCAAATTTTAAAAAAGACGTAAGTTAGATGAAATTCTTTTTCATTCTACCTGTTCTCCGGATATGGCAGGAACGTACTTGTACTCTTTCGAGGCATTCGAGATCATTTGAATAGACGCGATACAATCAGTTCGGTTAATTTTTTCAATGAAAATCAATTTCTTCTTTGAACTTGCCATGCAGAAGTTCCGAAACTAGTGGGATAGTCATAGAAAACAACGGATATAATATAACTAATTAAATAAAAAAATAACACCGTAAGGTAATGCACTTTATGTGCACAAAACTGATATTACTTTCTTACCAACAGAATACTCGCAAAATTTTATCTTCATAACTCAGACGTTAAGAGGTCAAATCGATCAAATGATGAAGACGCGTGAGTTATAGTCTTCGAAGCATTGTGGAGAACATCGTTCACGATGTAGAAGGGCGATGTCATCCTCGATGTGAGAGCTTCCTGAGGTCGACGTGGTAGGATCTGAGAAACTGCGCGACTGTCCTCAATGAAAACTATCGCGCTGTCGATAGTTTGGAACAGTTCGCTCGACTCTCAAAACTTTTCCGAAGGGAAGCATTTGATTTAGTATTTCGGGGGCGGTACGTGTTCGACGGAGCTGCTTTACTGCGGAGATATGCGCTTTCGCATGGTTTCATAGATATGAAAGTGTAATTAAAGATAAAGTTCGATGATGAATACGAGTCCAAAAGCGACAGTTATACTATCGTCCTAAAATATACTTGCTTACCTACGACAAAACGCAATTCGATCGGTTAAAATTGTATATCTGACTTAGATATATTTTTAGCCCACCGTGTTGACCATCGGTATGGCCAACAAGTTCGCCTTTCAACAGAAACTATCGTCATCGCGTTATGTCTTTCTTGCGGAATCGTACACCTTTTGTACGTAATGTTTCCGTTTGTTAGTTGAAATAATAGATATAGCTGGCATGGACAGAGAGTTGATATGCCATCCTGCACGACTGTCATTGTTTATTCCCAGCTAAACCGATACGATAGAAAATATCATATAATATCATAAGCTCTACACTGAAAGTAGTTCAACAGCGTCAGTTAGCTTTGGATTTTAATATCACAGGCGAAAAAGATAACGACAAATGAACAACGCGCGAATGCAGATACGAGTGCGCATCAAGTGCCAGACGAGGCATTCAGACGACTAAAGACGGAAGTACATGCAGCTGACGGATCAAAGCGGAAAGCCTTTGCCAGACGTAACAGATTCGCATGGTTCTTAGTTCCATTAACTGGCAGGCACCTTTCAGCACGGTCTGACCCTCCTTTTCTTTGTACGAATTGCAGACACTCGAATAAGATCGCCTCTCATATCCTTGCCTAACCCTCACCCTAGTCCAGACACTTTAATCTTTGCTCTACTTTCCATAATATTACCTCTCCGAAGGACAACAGAGGGCTCTCTCCAGGAATTCGATGATATTCATGGATTTGCAACTTCAGCAGAAACGACGGAATCGCTATCTGCTTTGCAAACTACGAATCTGATTACCAGCATAAATCCCGTAACGTTGATGCCCGTTAATTCGATAAACACTTCACGCTTCGCGTTTCACGCAGCAATATATCGATTTACCTGCATTCCGTAATGCCCATTGCTTTTCTGCTTGGTACATTCTTGGATTAAACGGATCTTCTCGTCACTTTAAGAAACTTGCTTAATTGCCGACAGACATTAATATTTCGATTTCGACAAAAATAAATAGCTACTGTTCATTGACAAACTTCAAGTAAAAATCATTTCAACTAACCAGCAAATAAATAGCTACGATTCTTTAGTTTCCAATGTATTCGTCTAAACCGATTGCATCGTATATCTTCGACAAAATGTTAACGCACTGAGAATTTCACGAAACCAGCACAAAGCATGTAATTGTACACAAGCGGTAATCCCAAAGCAGATCACGAAGCGCACGCGTGTACACGTGTTTGTAACAAAACGCAGCGACGCGGCCCTGAGGCTTGAATTTTAATTATGTGTCAAGGAATTCATTTAATTAAATTCAATCCAAAGAGAGCTGCTAATTTACGACATCTCAGGGCTGTGCAATTAAGAAACTCGTAAAAAAATCAGACGTTAGGCGAAGTTCGTTGGCCGACAAGTTTCCTCTATGCAGAAAAAGAAACAAAAAAAAAAAAAAAAAGAAAAAAACAGAAAAGAGAAGAGTCACTTTGTGCGTCGAGGTCCGTTTTATCCACGGCAAAGTCCACGGGAGATGTCTCGCGGGTATCGCACAAGCTCAACCATAGGAACTAGTTTTAAAGAATTTTTAATTAATGAAGCCACCTTCGTAGAAACTCTATAACGACCGTAACACGCGGCCTTTAATAACCATTTACGACTCCGCCGTCGACCGTTCCTTAATTACTAGAACAGACGATGGCCAAAAAACGACGGCAAGGAGTACGTAAACGGAGGGCGACAGAACAACGGAGAATTACGGCGGCAATCGATTTTGCAATCGAGCAAGGCGCCTTAAGCAACCCTCCGACCGAATAATTATGTCGAACCACCTGGTAAAACTCAATTGTAGAGAATGCTCCATTAGAGACGCGATCTTTAATTGTCTACTTTAATGTTCGAAATAGGAAATCCACTCATTTTCATGGTAGAAGATAAACGAAAACCGCATGCAAAAGATACGATTGGTCGGTTTTTGTTGATTTTATGTTTTTTATGTTACTTAGTAATTAAAAGCAAGTATTTCTTTCGCGAATTTTTATGCGTTTATGGGAAATTTTAAATTGCGAAAACGCTCAAAATAAATTCAGGTAATATGCAAAAATATACGAAATATGTAGAGTATAATGTTTATTATGATATTTAATGGGTAAGGGATCCACGGTCTAAGACAGTACGTGTGATTAGAGACGGAAAGGATTTCTTGAAAAATTTACTTTTTTAGTCCAACATAAAATGTGTAAACTTGGTTGAGATAAAAGTCGAAACTCGATCGGTGCCTTATCGCGAGAATTCCTGAAATTTCAATTACTTTTTATCCCGTACGATCGTAATTTTTCGAGGAAGCCCGTGAAATGAATTGGCAATTTCGCCCCGAGGATAGATATCGAAATTGGTTCCGCATTGCGTAATAATTCTGATTTATCGAGGACGCGGTCGAGTCGCGAAGGAAACTACAATAAAAAAAAACCGTCACGTTTCCCCTAACGACATTATCTCGTCGCTTCGTTTTCAGTCGCCACAATTAACGTGCTTCCTTAATGTCTGACGAGCTCAAATGAAAAACTTTCGAACAATTACCACGGTTACGAAAGCGTCGCCCACTCGAATTTTCGTTTTTCTTATTCCGGTCAAGAGCGACCAGATGCGTGCGAACGGACGATAGTTATTACCGTACAATGAATTCAACGCGCTAGATGATCACAGGAACTTTCTGGCAGCTATCGCGTGCGTTTAGTTTGTCTATTTCTCTTGCAGCGCACCGCTTTGGCAAACGAGGCGAAGTCACAAGTGTGAACAATTATTGTGCGGCAATTATTTTGGCTTTGCTCGATTGCTTTGAATGGGTAGAAAATGTTGACACACTTTGTGAAACGAGATAAAATCCGAACGAACGGTAAAATGGAATTCTGGGTCTCTCTGAAGAGCATGAAGTTGCAAGATACTAAGAGTGGTTTCTATAAAGTCGCTCCACATATGGGTGAGCGTACTTTTAACATATTTCACGAACCTCTTTTTGACGATATATCCGAAAAACGTATCGAATACTTTTCTCCATTCTTGGTGCGATAGATGTTTAAGTGAATGCTTATACACACAGTAAATTTCAGCTTCAAAATTATGATACAAGTTGAAACTTGACACCCAAATGAACGCAAACGTCGTCGGAGGAGTGGTAAGCAATCCATCAAACCACTACCTGCATTGGAAGACAATTTCTATTCTGTAACGAAACATGGGCATCCGGCGACACCGATCGGTTGAATGGCCTTGAACAGAGGAGCAGAACCGTTCGACCGCAGAGAAAACCCGGAACTCGGGGTGTACGTGATGTCACATCAATGCTGAATATTCCGGTTCCTAAAGCGTGCACGGAGAATTCCGTTGCTAAGGAATATCTGTCGGCGAAGTTTCATCTTGTTCTCTCGTTAACGCGTGGCGATGTGCCAGTAACTAGGAAGGAGGAAGCAGGAGGACAGAAAATGGAATCTCAGAGGAGAATACACGAAGAAGAAGAAGGACGAGACGAAGTGACGAACAGAAACAACTAGGCAGTGCACGGGAACGTTCGGAAGTTCGAAAGTCGAACGACAGTTCGCGGCTTTGGCCCCGAAAGATTTTAGAATGAGCGCATTATCACAGAACTCTGACAGCATCACCTGACTATTATACACTCTGAGATATTCAGAGAGTAATCAATTCTTTGGGCTCACTTGGGATGAGATAGACAGCGGCTGTTTCATTATGACAAAGTATAAGTTGTCAGTAGAACAAGGCGTTATGCGCGGACTAAGCGTAGACCATACTACTTACGCAGCTTCAAATAACGTGTGTGTGCGTGTGTGAATAACTTTTCGATATTATTCACGATACATTTTTAATGAAATAACATATGACTTTTATTATATTTAAAATTATATGTAATTGAGTATGTAAATACGTATATAAATTTTGTATAGCATAAATTATCGTGTTATAACAAAATTCGAAGTGAAGTAATTACGGGAAATACAAACGGCCTTACGTTTGAAAAACATCGTAACGAATTGGAACCTTGATACAAATGCATCAATTAACGCGGACCACAAACTTCGAATCCATCGATGCGGAAGATACGGTCGGTTACGACATGTTTCAAACCGCGCATATCAAACAACGATCGCGTGTAATTAAACGCTTATTTACGAGAAGTTTCGACAGAACCGCGTGTAACATTAATAACATTTAACCAGCACGAAATTCCTTGTTAACGTACCGTAACGCCACGCAGCCCAATAGTTTATATGAACATTACGCCAATGCATCGTAGATCTATTCTAATTAAAACTGAAATTCGAATACGAATTCCAAATAGTATCGATCAATTAAAAGGAAAATTAAATTTCGCGCGAACGAACGCGTTAGGTGGTCGTGTGTTTCGCCTAAATGAATCCAATTTTCCCATTAGCCGGTAATCCCTGTAAAACCCCAATTTACATTCAGCTTTATCAAATGTTTTCCCAAGATCACGGGTTACAAATAAGAGTAGTGTAATTTTAAGCGATAGTTTAAATTACGCTAACTAAAAGGTACTTATCTCGAAACGATACTTCATATATCGTATGTTTATTATACAGCTACCTAATATCCATCATCCGTAACGTTTCCACGAACCTGGCTTCTTATTTCGATCGACGATGATCGCGTTTTAGCAATTTTCAACGGTCTTCTAGTCCGCATCCGCAATCCGCCTCATTGTCGCTGGATATAACGTTTTTATACTGCGGAAGCGAGGAAGTTGAAAGAAGCTGGCACTTCGAGCATCGGCGAAACTTTTATCTGGCTGACGTACAACTCTGTGTCTCCCTTTGGTCGTGTGTAGACGGCAGCAGCGAGTTTCCTGTATTTATGGCGCACAATAATGCGGATGCACAGGGATGCGAAGTTTCTAGTGGATACCGCGTGTGTATATAGAAGAAACCCGAGAATTGCGGAACGAGAGGAATCCGAATGAAACTGGGATTTCCCTTGCTTTCCATGGTGCACAATGCTACCCTAAACTGCCAGAGTTACGGACGGAATTACCTATACGGTGAAAGGACCGACAATTAGCGCATGGAACTCGATGATCCGTTAGTCTTCTCAATGAGATAGGATTACGCAGCAGCTCGGTTAAAACACTGTCTCATAAATACGGAAGAACTGAAATTTCCCTCGAGAAAGAACTATTGTATTAGCTCAGTACATATAGAACGTCGTTTTTACATATTTAACGATATGTAGACAAAAAAATATCGACAAAAATTTCACATTGAGATGTTGAGTCTCATTGAGCTTTAAATTTGAGATGGATCAAATACCTTAATCTTAAAGTATTTAATTATATACGTTTTATACATTACACTTTTTATGAATATCGTTAATTATTCCTACCATGTAAAGTACAGAGGTAAGCTACGTTTCAATAACATCAATCGAAGCTTAAAATCATCATATAAATTCAACATCGGCCTGAAGTCGTTGCGAACTTGTTATTATACGGGGAGAAAGAATCCTCTGCTTCGTGTCAGCCCAATAAAAGTTTCATCGGTGCTCAGGGTGTTAGTAGATGGTAGAAGGATTTGAAGACACGCGTGGAAAACCGGTCTCAGTCTTACTCTACTTTATAGGAGTTAGGATAAGTGCGAAGAAAAGTTCCACGGTGTCTGCAATGCGAGTCGGTAGCTCTGGAGGATATTTCCTCGGTTACGTGTCGGTGTAGCTCTGGTTGTTATCTTTTTATACGAACAGGTTATGGTTGCCATTCATTCAGCTGCGAATTAGCCAACCATGACCTGTTACGATATTTTCAAAAAGATAATTAAATGCTCGTTAATGACTGGTTTCAATGGACACAAATTTGTTTAACCGTATCACAGTTTAACATTTCACAATAAAATTAAAAGAATACAGCAATTTAGGTAAATCGGCTTGGAATTAAATATGGAAATGTAGTTACAATTGTTCGTTTGATCGCCAATTAATAACATAATTAATTCAGTTAATATCATTATCCTTTTCTACAATTGGGTCAGTTTTATTCCCTCTTCATATTACTATGCGTTATTTGTACACTGCCGTCCATAAGTATTTGGACCGTTCCATATTATTGCAAATGTGTATATAAATTAGTTGTATCTGAAATATAACTCCTTTATTTGATTTTTGCCTCTGATGGCATACAAGGCAATCATATTATTGACGAAAAAAAATATCTTAAACGCATAAATAACATTTTTAAACACACGTAATCTCTCGACTAAAACAACTTTGAAACCCGGAGGGCCACAAATGTCCGACCGAATTATCGTGAAAGTTTAAAATTCATTTGAATTTCGAAATTCTATATGTGAATTATTTTAGTTTTCCTTATTTCCATTGAGTTTTTGTCCCAAAAACATTCAGGAATTATTTCTGATTTGCAGACGACGTGCCTAACAGAACTGCCAGACGTGGCACCGTGCAACGGCACAGTGCGACTGCCACCGCCGTGCGAGGATTCCCCAAGTAGCGGCAGCAGCAAAGACCGCAGGGAAGAGAGTCCTCGCAGAAGATGCCGAGTATTGGCGCCCATCTTGCTCCTAGTGGCGGTTCTGCTTCTCGGAGGGCTTTGTCTACCATTGCTTCTACAATCCGCGCCTGTCACGCATCAGCAGAGGCTGGACGTGATCAGGAGGATCCTCACTGAAGTGCCTCTGATCGACGGGTAAGCTCGTACATTCACGGAAGAATCGCGTCACAGAAAGCTAACGGAGGTATCGATCGAAATTCGAGTGAAATCAGCCTTCCAGTTCTCGCAAGCATTTACGAGTGCCATCTATTCTATGACATAAACGAATTAATGATTCACAGGTTCTAATGCTCTCCAATTACTAGTTGAATATCTATTACATTTTACTTTCTCTCTTTCGTCCAGGCCTTCTTGCACGATTGAATTAAAATCATCAGCGAAATTTTACAAGTCGCAAACTATCGATAACGAGTTAAGTAAAAAACTAAAATTGTACAGGTAAATCGTACAAATTACAAAGCAACTTATTATTCTGTTGGGTATAAAGTTGTAAAATTATAAAAAAAGGAGTTCATAAGTAGTAGTGTGTCGATTCACGAATATTGTTAGTTGGTAAATTATCGTGTAAAAGGGCCCTGGATAGTACATAAGGTAGTCGATAATCCACGTAAAGATATGTGACAATATAGTTTACCTATCTAGTAATATAGTTAGCGAGCGATTTGTATTAAGTAATTCTTCACGAAGCGTTTTCCACGGCTTTGTTCCCCAGGCACAACGATTTGCCCTGGAACGTCAGAAAGTTCGTACACAATCAACTCGGCGAGGTCAATCTGAGCAGCGATCTCGGCAGAGTTGATCCTTGGGCTAGATCAGACTGGAGTCACACAGACATTCCTAGATTACGTGCTGGTCTCGTCGGTGCACAGGTGAGCGTGAAATAACACAGATCCCAACCCAGTCCCTGGTAGCTTTTTCAGTCATCTCTAATTACAATTTCAACTTTGCCAACGTGACGAGATCTCCGCGTTTAATTACTTCAATCCAACTTAACGTTATTGTTTTGCGTTTTAAACAAACTTTACGAGCACCTTGTCGACCCTCGATCGTGCGGCTTCTGTTTGAACAACTGTCTTCGACCTACCGTCTAAAGAGACTTTCCGTACAAATATTATTGTAGCTCGGTGAACGACACTCGACTCCTCTGTTTTAAAATAAACACGTGAAATGAAACTTTGGAGAATTATTGTGGGCGTTCTGTAATAAATAGAAGATTGATAATATATAAAATAGAAACTAATATGTAAACCAATAACGATAATAAATAACAAAGCGTAGGATCATAAAACATACAAATTATTGTGGAAAATTTGAACGATATTATCATCGCAACTTGGCTCACGCAGTTGGAAATTCCTAGTCATTTTGAATTTCACTTCGGGGACAATTTTGGTGGGAATGATGACTTACCGTTTAATGGCACCGAAACCTGCTAACTTTCGATTGAAACTATTCGACCGGCTTCAGAAGGAACGTATCGGTAAATCCCAAGCAAGTTTATGCCTAAACCCTTCGGGAGTAATCCAAGAGCGCTCAATTAAATTCGGAGAGAACCTGTCGAACTGGAGGAAATAGAAATTGGTTGTGCAACGTTTGCTTACAGACAGTGCATGAAATCACGAAATGTTAAGTACGAGTCGAATACATTACTACAGCAGTGTCGATCGAAAAATTCCGATAATGCTTTCGTGTTTAATTAAATACCCGAATACGGTTAATTGGTAAATGTGTGTTCGGTCTAGTAGTATATTTTAATTGGGACTGAACATCGGCGATTATTTAATTTTCAAATGATTTAATAAAAATATTTGGAATTAAATTTTGCAAGAAACGGAACAACGTGTTCGTTAATTATTAGAATCTTTTTCAATGTTGGTATACATAATGTATATACGTAGATATATCAATGCAAGGAATAAAGCGTAATTGGTAATTTTGTTGTTTGTGCTTAATTACACGAGGTGCGGTAATTTAACGTTTAATTAATAATACAGATCGTTTATTGGTATATGTATGTCGTCAATATCGATAGATCGATAATAAGTGCAAATTAATTAGGGCGTTTGTAATTGCATTTGGCGAAATTTTTAAGTGAATGATAGCTACAAACATTTCGTCTTATGCGTTATTTGCATACGCATATTTGTATACGGAACACAATTATAACGATTGTAAATAGACGAACTTTTATGCGTTTCTATATTCTCCTGAACATAATTAAAGGAGTGGAACATTATGTAGTTTCATCACAAATTATAATAAATATTATTATATTAAAATATATTTATTTTGGACATTTCGTATATTTTTATATTTGTTGAAGTTGACTGATAGAAGAACGAATGGATGAATTTGTAATAGAAAAATATATTGAAATAAGTAAAGGTATAAGTATAAGCATATATATATATATATAAGTTCAGGTATAATGTATGCTGATCCAGATCCTCACTCTTACAGTGTTACAATACAATACAATAGAAGAAGCTATGATATGGAACACGTTTATATATTTATAGCAAAGTGTATTACCAAAAAGTTAACCTTGTAGCTCTAATTGAAGGCTACAAAAAACAGCAATAGAAATCTACTTGTAGCTCTTTTGTTTCTAGATCCTTGTAATCCAAAACAAAATTTATATTCAAGGACACAATAATATGGAGCACTCCTCATTTTGAATTTTTTCACTAAATTCTATTCTCTTCGTAATAGCGGTCTCCAGGTCACGGATATACGAAAGTAAAGATATAAAAATTTTTCTTGAAGTAATTACTTCAACAGTATTACATGCATTGTGTACATTTTGTGCGCTTTCTAATTTCTCGTAGATGCATGAAAGACCGCAATCTAATTATAAGCAACAAAATAATCTGCGATTATTTTATCAACAATTCTGTAATAAAATTACATCCTGTCAAAACCAACCAAGCGAATGCTTTCAACCGATGGCGTACATCATTAATCCTACTTTTTCCCCGATAAATCAGTAATAAGTCGAGATCTTTCAGCAACTGGCCACGCCTCCAGCCCGTCTCGCGTATCTCGATAAATTACGACCATTGAAACGGGTCAACAAGTGAGCACTAACTCTTATCTGACCTAGAGATCCTGTTTGTACCGTCACGTCGGTTCTTACCATCTTCGCAAGATATTGGCAATCGACAGATATGGATAGGTAGGCCGTGAACAAGGGGCAGATAAACGAGGGGTTGGGGAGTAAGAGAAAGAAGCAGTGAAAAAAGAGCAATGATCGGCCACGAAGGCTACTACAATCTATGTGCGTCTTCCTTTGCGATCCAACCGGAACGGCGATCGACGTTAGTGCAACTTGAAACGAGTATTTTTACCAGACCACTAGAAAATGGATTCCTTTGATCTCGCGTAACGAGACAGCTTTTAATCTGATTCGAGAGATAGCCAGTAGGTATCTTCCTTGGGATCTTCAATTAGTCAATAGAGCAGGATATAGAGCCGCACAATCTTTCGACAATCCTAAAAGTCTGTCACGAAAGTACCTCTCTTTTGACTCGACGTTTCCAGTTACCCTTCGTGCGTTATCCAGCCGCAAAAGCCCAACTATAACTTCCACTTTGCCAACAGATTGGAAAGGCTATATATCTTCGACAAGGTATCGGTTTCGCGTTCACTGTTATCAGTTATAACCTTTGTTCTCACGAACCGGCGTGACACGCTGGAAATTCGAAATTAAGGGACTTTCTATCGCGTCGAATTGGAGACAGGCTTGTAATTAATCCTTTGATCTCGAAATCTGATAGAGGATGGGAGTTAAGGAGAAAGGAAATTGTCGCTTTTGTGCTGCTGAAAATATGGCAAATGTGTTTCTTTCGGCCATGAACAGCTTGTTTATCGGATGCATGTTGGCCGGTTAGATTGTTTGTCGATTGTCTCGATAAATCGATTACTAAAACGAGTGCAGAAGGATAAATATTATAGGATAGAACGGTGGTAATTTAAAATGGTAATAGCAAAGCTGCTCTGATTCGTAATTCGCAGATGGTACAATGATAGTTTTCGAAAGGCCGAATGTACAATGCCGTACAAGAAGAACCTGCAAGAATTCTGAGCGCGTCCGACAAAGGAAAGCGCCACATTTCCATATAATTGACTTCTCCCCTAATTATGAAGTCCGTCAACGTACATTATCAAACCAGTATATCTTGCACAAACTCCCTCAGAAAACCAATTCAATCTCACGAATTGAATGCAGACACTCGATGGATTCACCATTGTAATCACTCCTATTTTTTTCTTTTCCTTCCATTCTTCTTTCCGTGCTTGCTTCAGACCATAGAGCTCGTTCTATTTGCGTGTGATTCTATAGAAATTTCAATCGAATCGACGTTACTTGAAAGATGTTGCCAAGTTAATTTGCTATTATTAAATATCATACTAAAAGATACAATCTCGTGATACGAAGATCCTTATATAATTATTTATAAATTTCTGTAAAATTATTATATACAATTTATTAGGCGTGTAAAACATATATAGAATCTGTAATTAAAAATATCATGACAAAAAGATTGACAATTCACATGTTCGAGTTCACTCGTCTTCCCGAAAAACGCAAACGGGGGAAATCAATGAAAAACTCATTAAACCAATGCCAGAATCACTAGAGGTTGTCTATAAGGGGAAGTCTTTCCAGAGACCTCATAAAAACCCAGAGTCAGAGCGAAAGTGGTCCCAATCCAAAATTAATAGTCTAATTATGGAATGGATTCATGGTGACAGGGTCGCGCAAAGTCTTCGTATACCGCAAAATTTGTGACCATCCACCCCTTTCCCTTTTCCCCTGGCTATTTCTCTGCTTCCATCCAGGCCCCCAGGAGGATATTAATGGTCCTCTGGGCGCGTTCCATGACAGAAGCAAGCCAATTTCGATCTGGATCAATGACGACACCATAATCAGCAAAGCCCTCGGCAGACCCATTCACTTAGCCCAGACCTGCTGCGGGCAATCGGTGCACTAATACGGTGCTACCAATGCCTGAACGTCCATTTCCCTCTCTCTTCCTCCATCTTGTTCTCTCTGGCCCGCTTTCTCTCTATATACATATTTATCACTGTCCTTCTCAGTGCCACAGCTTTCATGTCCATCTCTATTGCTCCAATTTCGTGGCAACATGTACATACTCGTATACTTAGTCACATATCGTCATCTCTCTTTCCCTCTTCGGTGTTCCCGCTGGACCAGCTGAACTGTACTTGCGTTTGAGATTAGGTCATAGATTAGATGACGCTGTGTCGTGTCAAGTAAGTCTGCCTCCTTAGGGAAGCTACGTCGCGAGCAAAGGAAATTTTGTTAAGAAAAACCGATATTGTGAAATTAAGAAATTCCCTGACGAAAGATATTTCAAGAAATCGGGAAACGACCAAATATGATTCTTTGTACGCAAGGTGAACAAAGGAATACTTCATTGTATCCTTTCGTTTCTTTAATTATCTGTCTATTAATTATTTTCTAAATATAGGAAGTTCGCTGACAAAAGCTAGAGGGCTTTCGAAGATTTTCGGATCACCTTTATCTTTCTTCTTAATAGCATGCTGTACTTTTTTTCATAATAGCGCCATATTACCATTAAAGAGACCAGTCAGATAATTAACCTATTGCAGATCTATTACAGAATCGGTAAATCTCTCAATGAAATTCAGGTATAATAAACCGAAAAAGTATCAAAGGTTTAACGACCTACCATTCGTACCTACGATATTCCTTCGTTTCTATGACGTTTTTCTTCATTGCAGAAAGCATCATAACGAACAGGTTTGAAATCAACAGAAACTCAACGTAAATCGAAGTTAACGATCGAGCAATTTTCATTCTTCTCGTCTGGGTGGGAAGGCTCAGCCGATCATTCTCGTCGCAAAATGTTTGCCTGGCCCCGATAGCAAAGCATTCCAAGCGATTAGTCATAATGGTCCGGCTCGCATAATGGTCCAAAGCCAAGAGGCCACGTACTCATTACGTATTCGGGCTGGGCCGTGGTGCATTCGAAACTTCGACAAGTTTGCACCGGGTACTATTTGGACTTGGCGGAGCAGGAAGAAGGCTTGCTAACGACTCTGCCAGTGTCAATGGGCCGGGAAGCTTCAAGAGAAACTTTGCCCTTCGATTATCGACACGATAATTACGCGGGCTTAGTTACCTCGCGCGGATCACCTACTACTCACCGTCTTAATAGTTCAATTTCGCATTTCTATCGGCTGAATTCCGAAGAATGTGATATTTTATGGTTATAACTACTGCGGTTATAACCTACGGAAGAGTCTATTACGGCAGAGTCAAGTAGTATGATTTTAATAACTCTTCATAGACGTTACATCTTTTTTAACGTATATCTTACTTTAAAAGTTCTATTCTTTTGTTCGCTCACTGGAGATATGCGTTATGATGATCCTGTTTGTTACGAACTCATTACGACCTATGTCAAGCAGTATTATATATCTTCTATAAATTTTAAATATTTGATATTTTCTGTTCCTGATTCTCAGGACTGATGACGAATTCGGAATGTACCTATCACAACGATTAACAAGAGCCACATCTAAATTCCAGCATCGTTCGACTGGCGTCTCACGTAATTGCCAAGCTCTAATCAATAGTTTCTAATCACCAAATTCATACGTAAACTGGTTTGTGTTGGACTCAAAGGATTGGCCTCTAACGATCCAACCACGCAGATTACTAATGAGTAATGTTCCATAGTTCGGTAACGTCAATACATCACGATTGAAGATAACAAAATCGACACAAAGTTATCGTAAAATTGCGCGAATGAAATTTCCAAAAGTTTCCTATGATATATACGATATATCCATTATAACTTCGTGAATCAGCGTACGTGTTAAAACATTTATTCTAATTTTCACGTAGAAATTCGTCTTGTTAATTTAACCTACACGTTCCGAACGAAATCAACGAATCCGATTCGTGAAGGGAACTAATTTCGTTTGAAACGCGTATCCATTCGAGGTTCGTTAATTCGACATTGAAAGTCACAAATAGAAAAAGCTGAAATTTCATTGTACGAGTGACGAGAAAACCAGGTGAAAGAGATGGCACGTGTCGATACGTCAATCACTATGAAAATCATTGGAATCCACCCTGCATAACACACATCCTCTTTTTGCCTCTTGTTCACCTACGAACAGAAGCACCACCATCATGCGGGCTTTCTGTGCTTACACGCCACTGCGACTGACGCAACGCGAACAAAATTCTGCTCGAACGTTTAAATTATTCAATTATATATATTCCGCGCGACGATAAACTACCGAAAATGTCACTTACGAACATCGGGTCAAATTATTGCCTGTCATTGTTAATTACCACACGTTGAAATTAATTCTTCCACTTATCCTATAGACACTGACTGAACGAACATGGAGAATATTCGCGTGAAAAATAAAACAAATCAATGGATCGGTCAAAACGAACTGACCAAGTGTTAAACAAATTTTAAAGATTTACAAATTTTAAGAACGCAGATTTTATATAGACATAAGATTTTTCTAACTAGCAGCATAAGGGTTGGAACTTGTTCTTAAAAACTTATACCGCACTACCTATACGAGAAAGTTGATTTCAACGTTTCTTCCTCTATCTTCGACATAAAACAGCACCTTCCTTCGACAAAAGAAATTTCCCTCGCGTACATCGCCATTACTCGAAAATAATCAACGAACAAAGAACGATCGATGAACGCAGCTCATGCATACGAGCTCCTCCAACTTCTCCATCACCCTGTACAATGAAATTCCAATGTTTTCATCTATATCAAACTCGAAGGAAGAAGAATTTTCTCCATCTGCTTGAATCGAATCGAAAAACTCTGAATGAAATTTCCGTGAAAAGTGGAGCGTGGTTGATTGTCCTCGTTAACGATTAATCGTTAAACAACGAATCAGAGTTTTATGAGGGGCTGATAAAATCGGGCAAAGGGGTGGTTGCGTTTGTCGATATGTCAATCACTTCGCCGGGGTTACGGAGATGCGGCTCACAAAACGTTACTTCCGCACATGCACCTCTCCTCGTCATTTACGGCGGTGGCTAGGAAGGGTGAGACGGATTGGTTGTTATTACGAGAGGGTATAATCGTGATGCAGCACATGCAGGACTGGTTTACGGGCATCCATTTATAGTAGGTGCATGGCACTCTGGCTGGCGTACCGCTATCATAATTAGGTCATACCAGCCAGTCCTGATGCACGCAGCCATTTTCAAAGAGTAAACGCACTCCCCTGCTACTTAACGAGAGGATTTCATTGGGTTCTTTATTTGAACGAAACCGACGAACCCCCGGTGTTGGTTACAAGCAAACGAATCGCGTACAGAGGAGTGGAAAATTCTTTCATGCGAAATGTTTCTAGGCAAACGTACCGTGAATTCGACCGAACGTAATTAAATCAGTGGGAAAGGAGCACTGATTATGGATGGTACACATCGAAACGAGATAAATTCTTGCTTTGTAAGAAGATGCTATAATTCGATAGAAACAACTGTTTGAAACTACGTATCTGTAACGTGCGTCTAAATACGTTTTATGGATGACCAGAATTAAAATGACGAAGCGAGGCGAAGAGAATTAAAGTGATAGGATGAAAATAAATAGGTATATATATATATAGTAATTCAGTTTTATCGGGCCAAACTTGTTTGGGATTCTATGGATATAAATAAGAAAAAATGTTATATAAACATAGTTATATAAACATAGATCGTTCGAAGCTTCATTAAAAAGTTATGACAAAAATATAAAATATGAAAAGGACAATATTTAGACTCGCAGTGTTGCCTAATTTCATACCACTACAATTTTATGTATTTGTACAATACATATTACAATATTATTACAATTGTAATATTACAAATGTACAAATGTAATATTATTACAATACATATTACAATATTAATCTACAATATTATGTATGCGTGTATTTTCGAATCGATTTCGTGCAATGTATTATCGAGACAATGCTACGTTCGATCCTTTGAAGTAAAATTTATCGAACCGTTTTGAACCATTTTTCTCGTGTAAGAAATGGCTCGACAAAATTCAACGGGTGCTAATAACCAGAGGTGTGTTTTATTGCATGCTGTTCATGAGAAGTATTGATTGCATGGGCTGTTCGCCAAAAGCTTAATTTCTGGTTCTGCAATAAGGATGACTTGCTCTGATTGACTTTTAAATTATGAAAACGTAATAAAAGAAAAGAAATAAGCGCCGACACTTTTTACTCATCACTACTTTTACTACTTTTACAATATCAAGAAGAAGAGAAAAGGTGTAGTATAATATATTATGTACAGTGGCTTACAAAAGTATTTACAATCGTGGCGTTGCGCTTAACTTTTAAATTATCTTCGATTTCAGGCATTTCGATTTCTATTCTTCACGAAATACGTCAGTTTCGGACAATTTTAATAATCAGACGATTCGCTGTTAATGTTAAGTTAATAATTTCACTACTAAACATAGTTTTCATTTAATATTTTGCAAGTTTAAGTCCGCCTGCGTATTCTTACAATGTCAAACTAAACACCGTAGCAATCAAATCACGCCAACTTCATCTCCTAAAGTTGTATAAAACCTGAAATTGTTGTGTAAAAATAGTAATACACCGTATAAAACTTCACTGGAAGACGCAAAGAACTAAGAATGTCACGGGAATATCGTTTCTGTTTGTAAAGAAAAGAAGGAAATATTAAAACGACTGTGATCTGTATTCTTTTTTAAAACTGCGGAATTTTGACGCGAAAAATAGAATACGCGTTTGTAACATAACAGATATTCCATGCATATATGCACAGGCACGCACACAAGCGCACGCATGTGGGAACAGCAACAGAAGAGATTTATTAAAATCACGAAGGCGACTCACGTGAAAAATTTGAGACACATCTTTCGTTCGCGGATGTTTTCACGGAAATTCGTGAAACTTCTCCCTGGAAGTTCGCAGACGGATCATTCGTAATTCAAAGATGCATCCATCTTGCATATACCTATGTATGCGTGAGATGCTCGCATTTGCAAACTTCTCGGCAGTTGCGTTAGTTCATTTCAAGTGTTTGTTTTCTTCGACGTTAGTTCGGCATTCGCAAACATCCTTCGAGATGCAAACTCGTAAAAAGAGGGCTCACAGGCTGCAGGCTAGTTTCTTTTTTCCCACCCTGGCTGCGTTTACCGTTTATTCCGATCTATTCGCGTATGGCCCACCGTTCCTCTTTGTTCGTCGTGTGTTACGAAACATCCTTTTTCATCGAGATATTGCACTTCGGTAAACAACCCCAGCCATCCAATCCTTTCATTTACTTTCTTTTTTTTTCTTTTTTTTTTTTTTTTTTCTTTTTCAAGCTTCAACTCGATATCGCAAATTGCTATTGACGCGTTAGATATCTGTAACAGACTTCGAAGGCATTTCCCTTTTATCTTTTCACATGGATCCTGTATTTGAGATCATTTTTAATCATAATGTGAATTTTATCAAAGTATAAGAATCAGTAGAAAAGCAGTAGGTAACTAGAAAAAGTAATTAATATCTTTTTATACAATTAGCAGATTATAGGTTTAAATTATCTAATTTTAAAGCTCATTTCAGTAATGGGTAAACCTGACAAAAATTGTCTGTTCATGGCATTGAACCTGTAGCTTCTCAATTTATAAAAAAACAAATTGTGTAATAATAGAAATATAATTCAGGAGTCCAATATACTACCTATAATTTTGCCATAAAATCAAATTATAAATTGTAATTTGTCGGATAAGAAACTAAACTGTCGGCATCCTTAAAAGCTGAAGCACACGATTAAACTTGAATTCTCGAAACTTTGGCTTACATCACCACAATTCTTAGTCCGTCATGTTATTACTTGATTATGCGCTTTTGAGTGTTTTGAAACGCACCACCTAAGTTTTCGAGCAGATTAACTTTCTTGGAAAATGTATTTGCATAATATTACGTAAAAACGAGTTCGTTTTGTATGCATCGTTTAACAGCAAGTTTCATAAAACTGTGTTGCATTCTATTTAATATTCGAAGGAATTTAGCGTATCGATTGAAATTCACGATCAAGCGTTTCGAAGGAATTGAACTTCTTCTACGAACTAACGTTCAACAAGCTCCTTCATCGGTGGAAATTTTATATAATTTGAACAGAGAGGATTTATCCATTTGTAATCTCACCACTGCACGCTATTTTTGAGAGTTATTTTCAAAAATAATCATAATTCATCTTGATGGTTGCAAACGTATTACGCAACTTCTTTATTAATTCATTTTGCGATACTCTCGCATACTTCGTTTACGCGATTTCAGAATTTTTTAAAATATGCATCGGTGTACATTGCCGCACAAAAGTATTCCGCGGTTTGTTTATTATTTATAAGATTTAATCTCGTTGCAAAATCATAAGTAACCATCGTAATCTTTATGATTTATATAGAGTGAAATATTGCAAAGAATGCAGAAAATACTCGATAAATGATATACTCACACTCGCATATGAGATTCATCTGCATACACTGGCGTGTACCACAAAATTAAACACGTGCACAACGATCCAGAGCACACGAACGTCCTGCCGGATACTTGAAAATGAATACCTGCGTGCGTTCCATGCGATAAATACGAAGCGCATGCGAACCATGGTTATGCGGGAAGGCTAACAGGAATTCGCAAACGCGCTCTAGAAAGTTATTTCAGTAATTAACAACGAACCGCACCGTGTCGAAGATTCATTTCGGACGGACCAAAGATTAATGCATCGCCTTTATCGACAATTGATCAAGTACATGTATATTTGACAGATTTTCAAGTTCGTTTCTCTCAGAAACGAAGCTTCCACCATCACGCTTCTATCAAATTGATTCTTGATTTTCGCCTTATTTCAAACCACAGAACTTCCCTGGTTTCGTTTGTACCACGAATTTAGACCCACGGTGTATTAATTTTCGTATCATTCAAAGGTAGCACTTTTATATTCATACAACTGCAATTTCGTACACAAATATGGAAATGATATGTACAACCTGATAAGAAAGCACTTCGTTAAAAGATAAAGATGTGTAGAAATATTTTTTGAAGCAACTGTATACGCATGCTACACACGTAACATCTTATTAAAGAAGAGAACGTAGAATGTAGAACAATTTGGTGCGACTCATAAACCAAGATCCTCGAGCTCCGTAATAAACGGTATCCTAGTTAACAGTTGTAAATGTTTTAAGCGCGCCTTAAATACATCATATTATACGAAACCAAGAAGAGTACTCGAGCGCCCAACAAAATTTCTCTTCTCCCACTAACACGAGGGTAGTTTCTATTCTCTTTGGATACGTTTGGGTACACCAGCGGCTCTTCCGGCCAGCTAACGCAAACACTAATACATCCGCCAATTTTCGTTCGCGTTTCCTCCCTCGTCTCTCGGTCTCGTTTTCCTTCCTCTCTACTTAACCTGAGTTTCACTGATAAATCGACAGGGCGTTTCCTCGGGCAATGGGGTAGCTTTAAATTTACTCGAAAAAAGGAACGGGGGGAGGGAAAGTAGGAGGATGAGAGATAGGGAAACCGTGACGAGGGTAAGAAAATCGAAGGGATGGGTAAAGGAATGAGAAACTGGTGGAGCAAGATTAAACAAGGTAAAAGGAACGAAACAAACATTGAAAAAAGCAGCGAGATGCAAATGAAAGTTGAAAGAAAACGAACATAAGGACGAAAGACGTAGGTAGCCTGGATCTGAAATTTTCATTGCAATTATTTATTCACGGTCGGAATTTAGTAAATAAATAGTAATAAATTGAATAACACAATAGTAGATTTAATATACTTGGATCTAATCGATTAGTATGCAAATGCTATAGTAAATGAATGGTATACAAATATGATAAGATAATATCATAAAGTAGTACTTTATGATGAAACTAAAAAATAAGATATACAGAGAAATATGAAAAATCGTGATATTGGCGCTCTTATTCGAATCGAAAGGACAGGAGGAGAAATAAAAGTCTGATGGAGAAAGATTAAACAAGGTAAAAAGAAGAAAACAAACAGGGAGAAAAGCAGCGAAATGCAAATGTAGATGGAATGGACGCGAGCATAAGCGCGAAAAATGCAGGTAATCGGGATCTGAAATTCCGATTGCGTTTATTGGAGGGTCAGTGAGGAAAGCCAGGGCAAAGAATCCCCTGTCGTGCTATTGGCGATTTGTAATTTGATTATCGAGACTCAATTCCAAGAGGGTGGCGATTCTATTGTCATCGATGGTAAGCGCCTACTCCAGGGGAATTCAATTTTTTAGTTTCTTCGAGAAAATGCAGTCCCGCAGCACGAATAAATATTAAAACTCGATAAGACCGGCGGCCCCGGCGCGCTTCCAGCACTTCGCCGCTTCTTCGTTTGCATATTGACTTTGACGTCTAACAAGGTAGGGTTACGTGAGAGTGGAAACTACTCGGAAAAGTGCGGACCCCTGTAAATTGATCGAACACGAGCAGCGCATACAAGAGAAGGAAATTCTCGTTGCGGATGTTCTGTTGTTTCTTCAACGCATAAATTTCTTTCATTCGCTTTAAATTGCAGATTCTAAGTCCCTGTATTGCACTGCTTGGCAAATACTCTGTTCTTTTTTCGACAGAAAGAGAGAGAGAGAGAAGGGGAGAAAGAGATTAAGAAAATTGATCGCAAGATAATAACGTTCGCTGAAGCGAAACAATTAAGTAAAAACAATAGCATTAAGATTAAATAAAAGGAAGGCAAGTGTAGGAAAAGGTCTAAAGCCAAGTCATCCGATAATCCAATTGAGTAGTTTCCCATGGAAACGACGCGACGTCTCTAAGGTTTCCCGAAGGAATCACTTTCACGCCGATAAATCGATCGTAGCTACTTGAAAATGAATCCATATCGTATTAACGCCGGACCAACGACGAGAATCGTATCCAGCGAACCCTTCTCGCGATTGTCTACGAATAGCAAAAGAATAGACAAAGGCCTACCAAGAAAATGGGGAGCTGATCGGAAGTGGGATGCGAAACCATTTCCCTGACCTGGATTCTAACTGGTAAACGACTTTGCTAACTACGGGAAGATGCACGAGTCGTGGGCTTCCAACTTGCAATTTTCAAGAGAAAAAAGCATCATCCGTTATTTCGTTAATAATGTAAACAGGCAATACAGCGTTCGCACGGAAAATCGAGGAACCGGAAATTCATGCTTTTAAAGGCAGGATTGGTTTACGACGTGTTGTGTTCACTCTCGCATTTTTCTACCGATGGCGTAAGAACGTTAGCTTGCAGCCAGTTTCCACTTAACGATTATTCGATATCTATAAGCAAATCTAATGTTGAACTTTACAGTGATTAGATTTTAGATGTTTTTGCTAATTCATATTCCTACAAATATAACTAAGAATTCAAAGGATAAAGGTTTAATATCTACGCAATCGTGGATTTTATGTTGGTCCTGAAAAACAAGGACGGAGCACAAAGTTCGGAGACGAAAAAAAAAAAAGGAAAGAATACGATGATCAACCAAGGAAAAGTAATAGGGCCGTTCGCAGAAGTAAAGAACAAGTATGGATTTGTTCTCACCCTTGCGAGAGAGCAACAAAAATTGGGGGAGCAGTATGTTTTACGGCTTCTGGGGAAGATTCGATCCGAATTGGTTTCCTAAAGGATCATTTTCTTTTCCCCCGTATTATGACCCTACCGTTCTGTATGGCTTTCGTTCCACCATCGTTGTAATGAATTGACACCATGCCGCGGGCTAACGTCAAATATAACGAACAATATTGATCACTGGTTACTCTTCGTGTACCTACAGTCAGTCACGAAAGCATACATACATCTACCTAATTTTGTGTATCTAACTTACCAAGGAAACTAAACATTTTATCACAAAATTATTTAAGTATGTTTACATGCCAATACGTGTTATATTTTTTCACGAAAACTTGCTTCCTTGTCAATTATACGATTACGATTATTGGAATATCCTATATACGAAGCATTACAGATTGAAAAATTTGTAAAATTATTTGCAAATTCGTTCCTGTATTCGTTTTAAAAATTGATTTCAAGGTTCGTTAATGTATTCGTGACCGTTGGTGTAATTATACGAGCTTTTAGACACGAACGTTGCAGTCTAACAATTGCTGTTACTTCTATGTCATTGTCCGTATTCAATTATTAATTACGCGACACATTCCTATGGAAGACAATTTGAAACACGCTTCCATGCCTCGCGATATAAATTGCTGCAGCCCGCGGAAATTTCACTACGATTACGTCTGTATACGTAAAAAATTCTTACTTTCATGAAAGAGAATTACGTTGAGCACTAAAATATTAAATGTGCATAACAATCATTACGAAGATTACATCTATATTCTATCAAATTATCGAATCATATTTAGGCTATACATGCATATTGCGTTTTAAAGATGTTTAGAGAACACATAATACAACGATACGCAAAGATCTAAAGATATATAAAATATTCAAAGTAGAATACTCGTTATGGTATTTAGTAGATGAGACAAATTTCTATTCAAATTCCATTTCTTCAGTTGCTTTCATAGAAACATGAATTTGCATAACTATCCACGGTCTAATCGTATTAAATCAAATTTCTCGGCACGTACTTTCCCCACCAGTTCCGCGGCTCTATTAAAGGAATACGACTCATTCTCATTTGGAAAAGTTTATCCCGCGGAAACTAACAGTGCATAACTCACTAACGATTTTCAATTCGCTTAAATTAACTTGTCGTTTTCCGCTCGGAACGCAGTTAGTTAAGTTTCGCGTGATGGCATCCGAAAGTTGCCGCGGTTGTTTCGTCGAACCGAACATCGGAAATGATGTAGCAGAGCGTCCTGGCTGATTCTCTTTTCGCGATTACTGCGCTTTCTTCGAGTTTTCGTCGGAGTTAGAATGGAAACGAGATTCTATAGTCCCCTCCCCACTCTCCGCGTATTCTCCGCGAGTCTTTATCTATACATAAGTACTCGCGTGCAGCGAACTTTGTCGATGCAGATTTCTCTTGCGTATTAACGCACTTTCGATGCCCCCTCGATTGTTTGGATGCAGACCACACAGAAGGGTACAGTTCTTTCTCCTGTGAAACCATCATAGGAATATGAAAACATTTTACGCGGCCAGCTAACACGATTTGTTGCATGTGCACGACGGAAGAAGTGGACTAGAAACTAATTTTCTAGTTTATGGCGAGGATAATCGGAGATCGTGAATGAAAAACCTGATAAGCCTGTACTTCTTATTGTCACTGGCACATAGAGTAATTTCATTCTTGAAAATCTTTACAGCTATAAAAAACGAGAATCGATACTTCCAATTTGTAAAAGAATAAAATAACGAATTTCTCCTTGGAAGAACTAAATTTCTGCTTGATAAAAAATCTTTCTACGCGAGACAGGTCAGAGAATTTCTATTTCCAGTCGGGTTAGTCGGAAGATCGCGATCGAACCTCGGGAAAGTCAAGAAGGAAACCGTGGAAGCCAATAAAAGAGCCGGTTACCGGAAGCGTTCACCGATAAAAGAGAGAATGCACGAGCGTCGATAAATATCTCGCGAGAATTATCCTGTTTACCGAGTTTGGTCCACGAAGGATCCTCGGACAATGGAAAAATAACGAAATTTCATCCTTAAAAGCACGAAAACACAAATCGACTCGCTCCGTTTTCTCTTCTCCTATCGATTTCCCTCGAAAACGTATGGAAAACCACTGGCGAAAGATAATCGACAATACGTAGACACACGCCGTGAACTGAATTTGACGAGCCACCGGCAATAATCGGCGACTATCGTTGCTCGTTTACCTCGAGTAATACTCCGTTATTTCGAACGGACGAGATATCGCGTAAAACCAGGAGGCAGGCAAGAAAGTCATTTTCTTGGTGGCGAAACTGCTGTTCGACGGTAGAGAGGACAGAAGGGAACGGAAGGAAACATAACAACGAATGGCACAAAAAGGAAATACGCGAAGAAACCCAGTGTCGTGTAAACGCACCCTTTACAGCGGTCTTTCTTGAGCTGTTTCCTATAAAGAATTTCGTTATAACGTAAATAACCACCATTATTACAGCTCCTCGCTATCAAAGGAACTTTTCATTCTGTTAGTTACCGTAAGAGAAGAAAAGGGATCGTACTAAACGACTGGTTTTAAGAATATTGAGCAAACCGGGCCTTTTATGACTTTCTCGAAATTACTCGATACCTTACAGTCTTAACGTGACAACATCGGCTACGACAGAATCATTTTTGGCACTGGCATTACTTTCTTATTAAACGCGTCCAATATTTAGCGTAGTACGTACAATAGAACCGCATTTATCTGAATTCCATATTTCGACATATTTTGAGAAATAACGACGCTAATTTTCAGTACAGTAGAACTCCATTTACGTTGGAACTCCATTTATCTGAACTTGTCAGAGGGCAAACAGTTTATGTAATTGTAGCAATTATCCCCACTACCTACTATTTTTCATTCATATAATAGGAGCTCAGGTTCAGATAAATGAATCCAACCAGCAAAAGCTCAGTTAATCGAGCATTAATTAAAATTTCGCTCAGATAAATGCAGTTGGCATAGATGGAGTTCTGGCGTATCAGATATTCTAATTGCAAAATAAAGTAGATACACGCTTAATAGATGGTGCGCCAAACACCAATAAGACGTTAAGCAAACGTCGTTAGTCCAGTTATTGCGCCACTAAGGATAATAGCCTGAAAACGTTCGAACTAATTTCACACAAAAGCAGAGAAGAAAAAACGACGACCTACTGTTCGATACGAAAAACAAAGCAGAGGAATCACATCGCGTGTCTCGCTTTTAATTAACACGGCCGAGGAAACTTTCAATCGGTAATTGAATCAACGAGACTTTTTAATTTCTACTTTCGCGATGACGTCCGAAATTGCTTTCTCGGTGAAAACTCGGCCGCGATGAAAACCAAAAGAATTTTAATTGCCGTGCGACGCTTTCCGACGTTGGTCACGCGAGAAGGAACAAATTGTTTCCTATCGAACGTTAACTTGACGGAACGCCAACTGCTATACGAGACTCAACAAGCAAGTTGCTTTGAAATCGTCACCGGCTTGATTGCATTTTCCCTGTCTTTTTTTCCTTTTTTCTATCGAAAGCATACTTCCCTGACGGCGAATTCGTGTTTTGAATAAAATACGGCAGCCGAACTACCTACGTATCACGTTACTAACGTATTATCAGCTTCCCTTCTGGAAGAACGCGCGTCTCTTTCCAGTCAGACGGCTTTATCTCCTGTCCGCTTATTAACCGCGATTTCCACTACCTGTGTATGCACGCTTAGTGTGTGTTACTACTTACTGTACCGGGTGTCAGGGAAGAGATAGACTTATCAGACTCGCTTCGCTGACTGGTTGAAACGTTGACTCGATCAGTAAGCAATCTCAGATCTCTCGATCTTAAAATTGTAAGTATACGAGTGAAAGCATATAGTGCATGCAGATAAGTAAATTTAGCTGTCTCAAATGAACGGATATAACAAAGAAAAGAATTTCTGTTTGATACGTTCATAAAACATTTTAGGCACGATATACAAACTCCTGTTAGATTTTTCATTTTTACGCACATAACTGCGTTCCGAGAATATCCAGCGTCGCGCCTTTTAGCTGGATCCTGTCATTTTATAGTTGGGAAAATACCCAATTTACCGTGAAAGTTTCAGCAACGCGGCAACAACTCAATTATTTTCTCTGAGTACGAGGTGTAAAAAGCCAACCATGAAACGTTGTCTCGCTTCATATTTAATCCGTTTTTCCAGCTCGAGATGGAGAAGCCATTTTCCTTATATTCACATCGGAAACATTCTGGTTATAAAAAGGGAAAACCGACGACGGCCGGTTAATTTGTAACCGACTAATTAATAACAGGTGACTTCAAAAGGGGCATCGTGTTCAGTGATAAAGAACTCTCATTAAAATCTAGTAGATTTAAATAATTACACGAAGCCGATTTAAATTACGGAACGTGGAGCGCATAAGTTAAAGTAAAATGAAGCCTTGCGTAACTTGTATTTGCTGTTTCCATCTTCTCATTACCTGGCTTTCAACATTACCCCCAGCTTTGGAAACATTTAAATCGCGTTAAAGCTGTATTAATGTTATAATTACGATCGATTTACAATTGCGTTACGTAGAATAAGAAGATAATACTATTTTTATGCTATATGTTATAGGGATTACAAGTATTTAACAGTTTGTACAATGGTTTTACTAAAGTTTTATAAATATACATTACGACAATACTGAAGGTACTTTTAAGTATTACAAATATTACAATTTTGTACCTGTCTGTCTGTCTCTCTGTCTTTTCTCTCTCTCTCTCTCTCTCACTCTCTCTCTCTCCCCCTCCCTTTCGTATTCATTGCCATGAAAGTTGATACAAAATTGAGTACGAGAGATAAACGTTTCATTACGAAGATTGCAAATAGTAATCGGTGGATAAAATCCGAAAAATTGAATCCTGTAGAAAAATATAAATTCCAATGAAAATCAAGCGATTAATGGAAATTTAAAAGCCGATTCGGATTTACTAAGCGATATTTAAATGAATATTCGAACTTTTTCAAACCTGTAATTTTGATTGACTTAATAAGACATCCCTTTGTCCACTCTCGTTGAAGATTAAAATTCTTTTTCCTCTCTTATACCACTCTCGTTAAAATTAAGTTAAACGAAAATTATAAAATATGCTGAGCGGGTAAAATTAACAAAGGAGCCACCGCTGAGCTCATGGCGTGTATCTCACTTAATTATTCCCCTTTGTTTAAAAGGTGATTTGTTTTCCATAAAATTTCATGTTGCCACCGTCGACGTTATATCGCCACGCGATTAGTATAATAACGTTGACGTCATGGCAGCTGCACCATGGGAATCAGGGATGCCAATCGGGTTAGACGAGAGCCGAAATTCAATATTTACACTGGCACAGAAACTCTACGGTAATCAGACCGCCGAGTAATTGGTAACGTTGCTTCTCAAAGCGGAACCTAGTGAAATGCAGAGGCGCGCCTCATTGCTCTTTGCTTTGTCCCCTTCTGTTCCAGAAAACTTTTTATTCATCACTAGGTACCGTTTCGTGTACAGCCTTAATAACATTTAGGTATCGCGTAGCTTTAACCGATAATCTCTTTCAACAATTCTCTTTTGGCCACAATATATTATAATCTTTGATCTAAAATTATAACAGCATTTAATATCAACAAGATCTGTTAATTGGTTTCTTTTATCATTTAATAGTACTCGGAAAGCATTCCTAACCGAGAAATACGTTCATCAACGTGTTACATTCCATTTACCTATCGAATAAAATAATATTTACAAAAAGCATCTATAATGAATAAAATGGTAACTTGGTATGTTACAGTACATATAATAATTCAATTTTTACGATTATTTTTCTGCCGCAATATTATATTTTCGTTGTTTGACACGAAACGAAATTAGCGTTAATGTACGAGCTGATTAATTGTCTGTGCACAATAATTTTCAAAGTAGGGAGAAGCACTCCACGCGAGCACGTGAATGTAATTCGGCTCGTACAACGACGAGTGTTAATTAACTGTCTATCGTCCAGTGCTAAGTGTTTTCAAGTGTTATGATTATAGACGTATTATCTGCTACAATCAGTGGCTAACTAGCGGCACACAATACCGAAACCATACAAATGCATGGACAATATTAATAATAATCCATCTGAATCCACTTTACTCTATCAAAGTCTTTGATCCTACTCAATACGACAAGCGTTAAATATGTATGTCATGAATATACGAAATGAGTGGAAGGCATGGTTTATTAAAAATGTTTCTATCAAGAACTCGTCGCCTCTCATCTTCGGCATATATTTCTCACAATTTAATATATTAGAATTATTGAAGTATTTTAGAAAAGGTTAAAAGTTATACATGTGTTTTTAGTAATCTCTCATAGAAGTAAGGTTGTAAACTATTCGTAACATTTGCTTTAATTGTTTTCAGTTTTGGTCTGCCTACGTTCCATGCGGTGCGGCACAGTTGAATGCGGTTCAACTTTCCTTGGAACAGATCGACGTGATCCGCCGGCTCGCCGAGATGAATGCTCAACATTTAACTTTGGTTACCTCCGTCAAAGGTGAGCTTCGAAACTTCAATTCACGATCAGTTTATAATTGCAAAACATTGATCTGGAAAATTTGCTTTACGTTATATCTTTATACGTTATATATTACGTTATATATAATGCGAATATTCGAATCAAAAGTTTAATCTTATTTTTTTGAAATACATGAATTTTTTTAATTATTAAATAGTATTTTGATTTGGTAATCATTGACCCAAGTAATACATGAAAATTGAACTAATAAAATCGCTATGCGAATGAAGTTGTTGATCGCACTAATTCACTACTTTGATTGTATTTTATCGAAGCTTCAAGTTCTACATATATAGAGCAGCATACATCTAATATAATTGAGATTATTCCTTCAAACATTAAACTATATAACAGTTTTTATTTCATAATGCAAGATATGAGATTTAGAGTTTGTTCGATTCAACTTACGAAGAAGAGATAAGAGCGTCTTGAGGAAGATTGGTGCACAGAATATCAAGGTGTACGTAATGGTGCAGGCAATATTTATCAGGTACGATTCCCTAAGGTTGCTACAGAAATAAAAAATGCAACTTCATAGCACTGAGAAACAGAAAAGGAGCGAGACTTACGTTCTAGGAACGAACAATGCATTACCACGGATTTCGAAAGATTTACAATTCTCTATTTTACTACAGCAGAAATTGCATCGTGGAATGGAACTCCGATGTTGTTTGTTCCTTACTTAATTATTACTCAGGCTAAATTATATGTACGAGAAGGTGCTATTTTAACAATTCTAACAATTCGTAAAAGTTACTCTGGAAAATGAAAATGTAATATAATAAAAAAATAAGAACTAAGCGTAGTAAACAAATCTCTTCTTTGTTCTTTCAAATAATATGAAAACTCATTTTTGTATATAATATTTTCCAAGTGATTTACAAGATGAACAATTACGTTGTAACAGTTTTGCATATAATTAGAAATCAATAAAATTAAAAATCAATGCTACGTAAATAGACGTATGATCCATTTTAATTTACAAAAATTTAATGACTCATTGAAGCTAAAGATATTTTTATGAACAAACTGTGCAGCTCCTGAAGATGAATAGCCATAGTTTAGTAGCAGTGTATATGTTAATGAGTAGAAAGTTGTTGAAACGAGTAGTCCCTCGTATAAAATGAAAGATATTCAACGAATTGAACAAAGTATAATGCAATTATAAGTTTCTATAATTACGTTGCGAAGTTTATACAAGCGATGGAAATTAATAATTTTGAGGAACTCGGTACAATAACAGTCAATAAGCAGTAACAAAACAGATTTTCAAGTTTAAGATGTTGCTACTTGTTCTACTGATAATTAGATTGCTAGAATCGCGTACCAACTGCAAGTAACAATGGATGCAACAGAAACGACAGAACCGGGTAGGAAGTTTGCTCTCGAGGAAACTCAAGAGGACAAAGGAAACTAGTATTAATTGCTCGATTTCTCTGAAGCAGTATCATTCAAGAGGAAAGTAATTATTGGTTCCAACTTGGTAGCACCGTTTCATATTGTCGTAGCTTTACCGACGGTTGAGAAAAATGTTTGCTTATCGGCGGCTAGTTAATCGATAAAATTGCCTTCATGCAAATTTTCACATCGCTTCTACCCTTTCCTACATTTTCTCACTGAGTTAACGAATAAAGTAGTGCAAAAATACACTGTAACTCGCGGCTTTGTTTCCACGAAAATATCCTATTCGCTCGTTTACATCAAACAATTTCACAAATCGAGCAAACAATTATTGCACATTTTTTAAAAGCAAATTTAGTTTCGTTCATTACTGCGTAGATTGACGTCAAAATTCCAACGCACTTGTATTTTGTGAAATATGGCTTTGCCAGGAATACGCCGAATATTCTTTCGCGAAGACCCAACTCTAAATTAAAATTTTCAAATATCATAATAAAGTTCAGTCCATTCGTCGACGGCGACGGTTCTATTAAAAATATGATAAAATCCTATTTGCCGCCAAAGACATTTCCTCTCTCATCCAGCTTTGTTCGGTCAAACAATACGCAAGTTTCGGACTTTTAAAAACGCAAAGTTATTCCTCTGGCAAAGAGTTTGGAAAATTACCACAGGGAAGGACGAGAGAGAATGATAAGGAAGAAAAACAAAAACGAAGGAGTCTATAACCTGCGCGAGGAAATTTGCAAAAGTTTCGGCGACAAGTAACCCACGTCGGAAAGCTGTCAGCCATTTTCATAAGCTCAAGAAACTCTGGCAACTAGGAAACCGAATCGGGGTCGCGAAAAGAACATCCAACGGAAAGTCAGGAATAGAACTTTTCACTTGTCTTTTGAGCCTCTACATGCATTTTCCTTGAATTCTCAACGAAGCCAGACAGTTCCACGCGGAAACCATTACCAGGGTAACGGAACGGAAATATACGAAATTAAATAAAACCAGAAGCCCTATAAGGAACTTCTTGACAAGTTATGTTTATAACGCAGAATCCCTGCTATTGAAATTTTAACCACAGTCCTGGTTCGAGATAATCTTCTTTTCATAGTTGAAACCTGAAGATGATCGTAAAACCAGTCTTAATTTGCTCTTAATCTAAAGTTTATGATATGGACGTTAATATTTCCTATATAGTACGAGACAGTATAACTTAAATTCGACGCACGAAAAATTTTAAACCAGGATACTTATGAAAATACGAAGCTCCGCAACAAATCCTATCAGAGTGTTGTAACATCAATTTGCAACTTAGTATCGTGTCAAACGCGGTTTCTACGCCCACGCTTTTCCTTTGCAAAAGTACCACCCTAATATTCCCGTTGAATATTTTACGACCCCATTTTTTATCGCTATGGGGTGAACAAAATTCTTCGAGTACTTTGGAAAGAGAATTTATCTTCGATGAATGGTCAGTACGTTAGCATAACTTCCAATTGTGTGACCTATTTTAAACTTGCACTAGATTCTTAGAATTTCGCATTCGTATTTGAAGTTTGTGACCTACATCTCGAAGTTCGCATTTGAACTTCAAGTAAAATAGAAATGGACTTTGAACTCGTGTTAATGTTTTTAACTGAGCTACATATGTCAATTTATTATTGACTTACATACATATATTACAGTCACAAGTATATACATATATATTAAATGATAGTAGAGTCTTCCATATCCGAACTAATAGGAAGACAAAAACGTTTGCATAATGAAGCTTCTTTACTTTATAAAATTTACTTTACAACTTACTTTACCTTTATTTCACGTGAAATAGTGTGGAAAATAGTGCAAGTTCCAAAATAATTGTCATTTCAATTTCTGTCATTGCAAGTAACTCGGAAGGTTGGGTACAAAGAGTCGTCAACAGAATTTTGTCAGGTGGAATTTCAGTGCGTACTCACGGTGCAACAAACGTAAAGCAAAGGTCGCGTTATGCATGCGCCGTTGCAGAAAAATGAGAGGAGGACGTAAGGCAAGTGCGACAGTCGGAGTTGAGCGAAGTATAACAAACGCCTTGTTGTAAAACTTCTCACAAGTAACCTGCTCCAGAAAGCTGTCAACCATTTTCATAAGCTTGAGAAACTCCGCCAAGTGAGAAACCGAAACAAGGTCGTGGAAGGAAAAGGGCAGTAGATGGAAAAGAAGGTGATTCGTAGAGAAACCGGTGGTTAAACTCTACAAAACCTCGTATGACTGATCGACTTATTAAATTCATACTACAATAGTATGGATCATTGGCTAAAGAGAATCGATGGTCGAATATTGCAACAAACCAGATACAAAAAATCCAAATAAATTGTAGAATTAAGAAATTATAAATTGTTCAGTGAATGAAAAATTTAAAAAAGGTCAGATAAGATTCACGTGAGTTTCGACCAGTTTACGTCACGTGTACCTAACGAAACGGTTTTATTCTGTATTTTCATTGTTTAAAAATAGGCAACGATAACTCCTGACAACTACATAAGTACAACTGATGCTGGGTAAATAAAAAATCGAAAAATAAAGAGCCTCCTTCATTCAGGAAGAAAATACAATTCCGTAACCATTAAAACGAACAAGCAGCGAATTATTTGCGTACTTACGTATTCTTCACTCGATTTGAATAATCTAGTTTGAAAACACTGGGTCTTGTTAAACTCGTTCCAAGCAATTCCTTGATACCTGATTGGTCTACGGTGATAAGAAATTTTCTATGCAAATCCCACCCACTTTCCCGCCCTTTTAAAAATTTGCAGGCAACATTAAAAAAACCGACAAGAAAAGGACAAAAATAATTTTACCATGGTTTTTATTGAAATGGAGAACGAGTTTGAGAGAATATTTGAGGGGAAAAAGGGGATATTTTATTGGAACAGAGATTAAAAATACATATTTTTCTAACTGTCGGCATATCTTCAAATTATTCTGTTCTTTATTATTATTCTGCTCTTTCAATCACGATTAAATCGAAACATCGATAACGTGTTTATTTTTCTCAACGAGCGTAACCTATCCTGTTCTGGTGAAAATAAATAAAAAATGTGGACGATTTCAAATATACGGATGCAATAAACGTACTAAACAAAGTGGTACTTTTTCGTATTGCGTAGGTCTTATCGAAGCGCATCGAGAAGGCAAAATCGCAAGTCTTATCGGGGTGGAAGGTGGTCACTCCCTGGGGAATTCCTTAGGTGTTCTCAGGACATTTTACGGCCTGGGCGCGAGATACCTTACCTTAACGCATGCTTGCGATACTTCCTGGTGAGTACATTCCATACCACTTTCGAAAGATCCAAAAAAATTTATAGTCAAACTTCTAAATAAAGTTTGGGTAGAAGCAGAGGCAGATGTTTTCGCTATGGTCCTATATGCATAAATCAACAGCTACGATCAAACAGGGTTAAATTTTCAGTTTCCAACATTTGGTGTTAAACTTAACGAACAAGCTAAGTTGGATTCCAAATTTATTTTAGTATTTCAATATTCCGTGTATAGACTTCCAAACTGCCTAATTGACCTGATAGACCTTTAACTGTCTGCGTATCATTTTCTATAATGTCAGTCCATTAATTATGTATCAAAATATACTCGGTACAATTCACGTTGCGATAAATCGATAATCCATTCGAGAAGCCAGAATCTACGAGCAATTTAATTAACGATTGAATTACAATACACGCAATTTCATATCGAAATATTGTCATTGTGTCGACCAAGTGATTTAATTCAGGTCTCTATACGTACGTACATACATCTGCAAAACCACAATGAGTGGCATAACAAAGGATAGAATGATTTTAAGTATAAAAATGAATAAAACATTTAGGTTACAATTCTCATTTCGGTTGCATAAATTTTCACTGTAAAAGATTGATCGTACAAATTTTCGGAATGCAAGTATTCAATGAAATACTTATAATAATAGCGGAAGGAGCGCATTAGTATTCAATGGAAAAAGTTTATTGCTGCCAATATTAATCGACCATTCTATTCGTATGCTAATTCTTTTAATTTTATTCTTAATTATACTACCGAGTACAAAATATATCCCGTAGAAATATAATGGGATCATGAAAGAAACGTACAAAAGAAAAATGGTATTCTTTCGGCTCGGTGAGAAAAAAGGAAGTCCCGAAAGCATTGCTATCAGACCGAAATCGCACATTGAATTGATTCCATACAAAACATTTCTCAACCAAAGGACCCTTTTCCATTTCAATTAATCGGCCAGTGAAACTTCTTTCGTCCCGCTCTTTCGTCAAATACGACTACTACGAGTACTTTTTACCAGGTCGTTCGGCCCCGCTTTGTACCGTGATCCATCGCCGAAGAAAAACCTATGCCATGGCCGATCAACCTGAAAGAGCTCGACGCAATCTGAAACCTTGGCGCACAGAAAATTTCCTCCATCTCAGCGATTTCAGTACCCTGCCAAAAACCTCCATTCGCGTCTTACGTTCGAAGAAATGAACGGTCAAAAGAAGCTTGTTTCGAAAGGAAACAAAGGAACTTTGATTCTGATCGACAATCCAGTCTCAATACACAGCAAAGTACATCCCCTTTCATCAATATTAGGACATTTCTTGATCCCGAACTATACAAAGAAAAGATGAAGTTCAAATACTACATATTCATTTATATTCATTTATATTTATATTATATTCGTTCGTATTCATTTCAATACTATTCAATTCAAATCAAAACTTTACAACGGCGACAAAAAGTTCTCTTATTTTCGGATGTAGCATTTTTTATCAGATTTTATACGTTTCATTCTCATAGAAAAATTTCATAGAAATTCGTAAAATCTATGGTGAGACACTTACGCTTTGACAAATTTCACATGTTATTACTGTAAATTAACCAAATTGTTCAGAGTAAAGCAAACTCGTTAATAGTACATAGAACGTATAGGAATTATCAGCATGATAATTCGTAAAAACGTTCCTTGTGTTTAGAGACGAAAATTCATGCGAAAATTCATTCTTATATTTATTCGACCCTAACTAAGCAGTGAATGGACCGAAAGATGCCTCAATGAGTCCACGGATTCCCGTACGTCCGATAACCGATTCCTTTTACGAGAAGTTGATCCTTCGCAGGAATTTCTTTCAGCATCGATTCCCCCCTGCATCGAACAAGTTTCGTGCGGTTTCCTTTTCAGTCGCTATATTTCAACGAAATTCCCGAGGTTCGCTATACGGTTCAATCTCCGGAGACCCGATCTGGGTTCCCGTATTTACAGCCTGCAAAGTTTCTTATTATTTTCTCTCTGTTCGCGGGAATCCCGAAATCGTCGCGCTCGGACTTTCCAGAAACATGGGATTGCTACTAGAATAATGTCGAAACGAGCTAGAAATGTGAGTTCCTTGAGGACATCAATCGTACAGGCAAGTTTTATGCGTCCCACGATACCCCACGCTCTGTACCGGGCTCTGTTGTAAATAAAGCTTTTCTTCATGCATCTCTTCAATTCTGTCGGGTTTTACCCTGGCGAACGGCGAGGTAAACATTTTAAATCCTTGTTCCTGCGAGTCGTGTAGTTCTGAGATACGGTGTCTTACGAAAGTATTTGAAAATTCAACGTAAAAAGTCTTTTATAGATATATCGTGCGTTTCATATGGAACTTTTTACAGTTCTGTTTGTTCAACAACGAGTAGATTGTAAATTTTTAAGCATTTATAGAAAACCTAATTTGCAAAAATACATAAAATTTTCAGTCTAATCTTAATTATGATATTTAAGGTGTGACACAAATCTCCAGTAGATCTAAATCCAATTTAAGTACAGCAAATCTCCGGCTCCATTTGTTTAGCAGCATCCATAAACACATGAATTTACATTTATTTGACTTCTTTGATTACTTAAATTTCTATCCCAGTGTTGATAAATTTTTGTCGGTACGATTCACGAACAAATACCACTCAGATATCCGACAAAAACTAACAAAATTATCTTACCGGTAGAACAACGGGTGGAGTGGTTGAAAACTCGATAAATAGAATCCCGAAAAACGTATCGAACGCGGCGGATAGGAGCAACGGAATAACAAGTTCCTTTCAGATAGCAGATACGCCGCTATTGAGCATCAATTTTGCAGAGAACACTTCGCGAAGCTACAGACCTTAAAGCGTATCCACAACACGACCTATATACTTTCCACACCGAAAGCTCACCATTAAGATAGAATAATTCCTGTCACAAAGCTGGAATTTATACCCTCGAGAGTTTGCAACGAGGAACGAGCCAGCTATGTATCCGTCTATGATCGTGAATGCAAAATGTACTACTCGATGGCCGATATCGTTGCCCGTAACTAACAGTTCGAGTCCAAAGTATCAGACGACAATAGCCGCCGCGTCGACCCGATTCACAGCCTGCTTTTCAATCCTTGCCTACTTTACGAGTCCCTCGACGCTGTGGCTGGCGGCGCTGTAAATAAGAACCAGAGTCACGTTGTCCTCGAACAAATCTCTGTTTCGATGCTACATATTTTTCTCTTCTACAGGCCTAATGCGCCCTGCTTCGCCGCAAGGTGTCACGGATAAGGAAAAGTAGATACGTATGTGAGGGAAGCATGTCGAGAAAATTCTATCTAATGGAATTCAGACTCCGTGTACAACGAATTCGTGTACATATTGTAATTGCGTTGGCTGAAAAGTTAGGGACCAGTCGAGACTAAACAAAAGTACAGTAAGTAGGGAAGTAAGTAGTTCAATTATCCGAACTAATTACCTACAGATTAATTTCAAATTTGACCAATGTAATCGTGATAACCGTGTCTCGGTACTATGTTAACGAAATTTCAAAATATTTTCCATAACACACATAATATATCCATGAAAAATTTCTCTAAGTGTCCCAATATTTTCGTCAGCCACTCTGTTTTCATTGAACTTGGTCTCGTCCCTAATTATTATCAAACAATCATTTTCTTGCGACGATATCGGAATCGCTTTACAGAAAATGTTACGTAGGCCTAATCGATCTCCAATCCTCGACCTCCGTCTCTCCATCTTTTTCTCACGTTCTCCTTTGTCTTCGTCCGCTATTTCCTCGTGGGAACGGGGGATTGCCAAGACGATTGGATTTCCCGCGGTTCTCGATGACGACGAGCTGTCGACCCTCCTTCCCCTGAAAACGTTTCCGCGGCGACATCGGCATCGAGGTGAGAATCGACCGGAGAAGAAAGATTACCGGCTTTCGTGGCTCGGATTAAATTTTCTATGGCTTCGCGAGTCGCCGACGATCTTTCGATCTTTTACCTTCTGAACCGCGACCACCCCCGAACGATTCTACGCCTCTGCCGAACTGTTCTTACGATCAGAAATTGCTTTTCCGCGCGGTGATAAATTATTTCTCGATTTTAAAACGATTCGTAGGATTTCGACCTGACATTTCCTTCCTCTGGTTAAATGAAATTTTTCCATTGGCAAATGAAAAATTAACACGTGAGAAATTCATGTTTACCGAGTGAACAAAGATAGAAGCGTGTGTATTAAAAAATTATTACAGCTCTCGGCGGCTTTAGGAAAAAGAAGAAAGGAATTCTAACAAACATTTTCTTGGCAGGGCAGTCTGTTCAGTTGGCGAGACGAACAGTACCCAGGATTCGACACCAGGCCTCAGTGAGTTTGGAAAGGTAAGTTAACAAACGAAATCATCATATACATGCATATAGCACTGTTCCCTGCTTTACAAAAAGATAATTTTTAAGTCGAATAAACTGTCAATAAACAATCCCTCTTGTTGTTTTCGTACGTCATAATAAGTAAGCAATTTTAAATCAAATTCCATCGAATTTTAATTCCATTGAAATAAATATTAATACATCGCTTGAACTTATAAATCAATTGCGCGAAATATCATATCTAAACTACGTTAATCGTACTCGTAATAACTGTACCATCAACAACCAAGGTAGTACATGAAAATGTTTTCTTGAAAAGATATTCCATCTCATTTAACATTTCGCTGGGAACAGTTTCTACAGCGTATTGAAAACAGGTAGGCGGGCAAATATTAAAGAACGATCGATCGATCGTCTCCGAGCGATAAACGTTATATTTATAAGTAACCGTAGTACTCTCGATGAACGAAGGTAAATAATAATCAATGAAAAGCAATCAATGACGATGCGCGTTCTATTTACGCCACGTTTCTTCATTCTTCCTGAAGTTATAAGCGCGTGACCTATTTTAATAGAATCTCGCGGAGAAGTTTCAATCGTTAAAACGGAATGGGGAAAATTTTCCAGCCGAAATTCGTTGCACGAATCTCGATATACCGACGACAAAGATAAAAGAAATAAAGAAAGAGAAAAAGAAACACTGGTGAATTTTTTGTGAACAGAGATGGGGACGAGATGGAGCATTTTTTATCGATCTTGCGGAATTTGCACTCTCTCGGTGGTAGTCTCTGTCGCGTGATAAAAAAAAGAAGAAAGAAAGGGGTTGGAAGCGGAAGAGATGCAAGCGAGAACGTAAATCAAATAAGCCATCTCTGCTATCTTCCCCACCACCTTTGCTTTTCAGTATTTCCATCCCTTCTTCGCTAATCTCTCCCCTTCGAATTCTCGTCTCGTTCTGCTGGATGCTGCCCTTTCCACCGTTTTCTCTTTGTTACTCCCCGTTCTTTCTTCTTCTTTGCCTCTTTTCCCTCTCATTTACATGCGCACCACCGTGGACCACGGTTTCCATTGTGTTCGTGTGCAAGCTACATTGCCAGGCATAGCTCGATTGTTCAAGCACACCATCGACTATATTGAAACAACGTCGGTACAAAATCGTTATTGCGAAGGTACCACATGGCAACCTTGCTAGACAATTTACTACAAAATTCCACTAATCCGAGGATTTCAAAGCTATTCCCGGTTGTCTTGCTTCTCTTTCCTGCTGCACCCTCGCCTCGACCCGCTGTTACGATACAGACTGTAAATAATTTCGTGATGTAACCGAGTTCTCGAAAGGATTTTCCTCGCGTTTGTTTCTTTCGATATTGAATTCGAGTGGCTTTCAATACCACTGTATGACATTACGTAAGCATCCGACGACGCGAATCTTTCGTATAAATCGCTGGGAAATAATCTAATATTTCGTTCCACACCGCTCGCGAGGAAATTGCGTTGTCTATGTTATTCGATGGCACAAGCTTTTGATGAAGAAAACTGACATATCGAGCTAAACATTTTTCGTAAAATGATAATGTTATTAATACTTATAATATCGAAGGAAATTACTTTCCTCGCGTGCAATATAAATATTTCAAGTACGTGCATATTCTGATTAATTCTGAAAGAGTAAGATTCAAACTGGACATTTTTACGAATTTCATATTTATAATATTAAACGCTTTTTTTTACTAAGAATAAATATCAGGATACTTTAAAGTCTTAAATATTTGTCTATTGTCGTCATTTATATAGCATAAGGTATGAATATTCTCTCGAACAAAATAAAATAAAATTGAAAAAAATATCCACCAGTTCGAAGTTTGCCAACCCGCATGAGGCGAACGAAAAAGCTGAAAACAAACAGCGGCGCGTTTCGTTAGAAAAGTGATCGCAAACAGACGCAAAAATAAAAGAAACTGACAGCTGGAAATCCTACGATCAGCTTCGTATTTACATATTTATTTGTCCTCGTGAGCCGCGTAACTTTTGCACGGAATATTTTTCTCATTTAAATACGAAACTGCATCTCTGTACCTTGTGGACCAAATATATTTCAAGAAAAGATTTCGTTTCGATGTGTATGTACACTAGTACACGATATTTACGATATTTCCCCTGTTCCTTTTCTATTTCCTTCTTCGATTACCTAACACTCGCATTGCACACCCATGGTATTCTCCTTCGTTGCTTCGCGTAAGCACGTGCACGCTTTTCTTTATAGAATACATACACTGGGAAGCGCGCTATAGCTCAGTTAGAACACGATTCTTCGCGATAAGCTTAAAAATTCAAGGAAATACGTTACATTAATTTTTGAGAGTATCTTGTATTCGTTATTACTTCATTGCTTAGATCGATCAATGAAATTTGCATGGACATAATATATACACTATATTTTTTTGCAGAAGTTTTGGCAAATATATTTTTTAAGCCATATCCTTTTGATATGCCATTTGATAATGCCAGAAAATAATCCATCTTTTGAAAGGTCTACGGTAGAATATTCCCTCGAATTACGCGTGAAAAATATAGCTTCCGCAAAGTCAAATTATTTCCAGCAACCTCGCTAATAGAATCTCGTTATCTGAGAACGCGCGAACGTTTAAATATTCGTTATGAAGAAGGAATGGCCGCGTGGAAAGGTAGCTTAAATCGATGGAAACACCTCGTCCCCGTTGTCTGTACAAAATCGCGCATACCGAGAAAAACGAACATCACTGGCTTCTTGTTAGAGCGGGAGTGCGCTCGCAAAAAAAAGACAGCGCCCATTGTGTTCCTTCTTTTCCTTTCTCTCGTATCGACGTCCCGGTCTATGCACCGCAGCAGCTTTTTTCTTCTATTTTCGCGCGATAGGAGAGGCGGCTTGCTTACGCCATCGACTAATGTTCGCCAGTCGAAATGCCGACGTTTCTTCGTCCTCTACGCTATTTTTCAACCTTACCACCATCCATCCCCTCTCATCCTTCACCCTCACGATCTCTGATTTTTCCTCTTCTCCTCTCTTTCTTCCTTCTCCCACACGTAATACCTCGAGACCATCCCGTCTCTCGTGTTACGAGAAACTCCGATCATCTTTCTTAATCAACGCCCTGTGAAATCGCGCCGAATTAAAGATATCTCTTAAGTCCATGCACACGTACATATATACTGACCCTTCCGGCGTTTCAGAGTAATTGCCTCCAAGTGGCACGTCTTGTAATTGTGCGAGATTGCCGAGCTCCCATATTACTTTGCCGCGGCATTAAGGAGCAAAGAGGGCGTAGCAATTTTCAACACTACGACGTCCCGTAATTTTTGAATTGTACAAATTCTGATTACGGAATCGTTCGATTAATCCCGTTCCTTTTCATTACGCGTATGTAGAATGTATAATTTCTTAAAATAAGAAAATAGCGAGTATTGTTTTCGATCGTTTGTTTGCAGTGAACGTTCGTGTATCGTTAATACAAACCAACCAAAATGTCCACGTATTCATGAGCGACAGTGTACACTTTGGTTTTCGATCTTACTGAAAAAACACAGCGGCCGCGCCAGAGATGAAAAAATCGGCACAGAATAATACGTTTAAAATGCAGTGTATGTAGTGTATGGGGCCAGTACGTGTATATTTTCGTTTTCGAGTTGCTCACGATTCACGGGCAATTAAGTTTTATACGCTAACCGGGCTACGGTATGAAACAGAAAAGCACGGTGCATGGAACGAAGAAAAAGGTTCGCTAGAGTGGCGGATACTGGAGAGGGTGAAAAAAAGATTGTTAGAGCAACGCAACCTTGTACGGTCAATGTTGCGCTCTGTGAGTTTCGTTCTGTTAATTAAAGAGCACGTATACGTATGCATCACGACAGAATACACGGCCATCCGTTATGTCAGTTAATTTCTATAATGTCCGTGGCAGCGGCGAATGCAAAACAGGAACACGTGGCTGCTCGAAAACTAGGCTGCCGAAACGAAATTCAAGTCATTTTGCGTACGAATAAAGTTCGCCGTGGCTGAAGGTAATGCAAACTGTAAAATCACGTAATCTCTTTGGCGGCGGTGGCCGGCATGAAAATTTGCATTCTAACCGTATTCATGGAATTACACGCGGTTCGACCGAATCCACGTATCGAAAGCCAACCTCTGTCGATCTTTAAATACGTGACAATTATTTAGCCACGTCATCGGCACGTTTAACAGTCGACGGTATTTATCCTACCTAGAGCCAAGAGTTAATTCAGTCACGTGTGCGGTGATAACGTACGCGATAATTCCTTGAAATTATTCTTGAAATTATACAGTAGTGTCACAATGATGTGCTGATTTAATTAAAGATCAACGTTGCGTTAACATAACATTTCGCTTGAAATTTCTTTTTCCATTATCGTATTGTCTGTTTTTTTCACGGTGTGGTTATGAAAGAGAGTAATCTTCTATGAAAGAGATTAGTCAATTTTCTCGTTGCTATTTTTTTCGTCCGTCTAGTCCGTTCTTACCATTTTATGAAGTTCAAAGGACTCGAAGTATATAAAAGTGTGAAAACTCTCCGTAGAGAATTATTTGTATTCGTACAATAATTTTTGCAATGACTGCAGAAAGTGAAATTCTTTATTAAAAAGAATGAGTCGACGTTTAGAGGGTAAGGGTTAACGAAAATTAAGCATGAAATATGCATACTTATATCTTATTATTTTTCAGGCAGTTGTCAGGGAACTAAACAGACTGGGAATGCTAGTGGATCTCTCTCATGTCTCAACAAGGACTATGAGGGCGGCCCTGCAGACGACGAGGGCACCGGTGATTTTCTCTCACAGTGCTGCTAGGGCACTTTGCAATTCCACTAGAAACGTGCCAGACGACGTGCTTAGAAATCTGGTAAGTTCCACCACATCGACGTGGAAAAGTTAGGAGTGCATGGAAATGCGATAGGATAGTAAGGCAAGGTTAAGCCAATTTCGATACTCGATCAGATGAACGTTATACGCTTCCCTTTCCATGAATTGGACATTGCATAAATCCTTGTTTGCAATAGAATTCAATTCTTTTCAAGCGTAACCTTTAGACAGTAAAACGCAGTGTCGAAAGACTGACAGAGCGTTCAATAAAAAATGAATAAAGAAAATATACATATGTAAAATAGAATAGAAATTATTAAATACATAAAAATAATTAAATACAAGAAGACAATGTTAAATCTTACGTATTAATGAAGCTGGAATATTCAATACTAAACTTCTTATTCTTTAACTGTAGTAATATATATCAAGCTGAATAATAAGATCGTTCAATGTTGACTAGCGAATACAGTTTAGAAAATGTTTAGTATGGAAAGTGCTATTTTTGTATAAAATTCTATTTTGTATAAAATAACTTTGAAATTCTTCGATTTCGCTACAAACCAACAATAACTCGATAAACATAGTATCATTTAACAGAAACATTAAATGATAGGAGAAACGTTGTATGTCAATTAGCAAAGAAATCTATAGAAAAGGACAAAGCAGAAGAAACGACGTCGTAAAAAGCCAAGTATTTGGTTACGGAAACGAACGTGGAAGAAAAAAGGAAAGGTCGCGCAGAATGTTGTTGTAAACCAAGGGAAGGTAGATGGATAGGGTGTAAGAATTAAAATGGAAAGAGAAAAATCGACTTACACGTTCGCAAGTTCATCTGAAGGCGCCGCGACGCGATGTAAGAGTGGAACCGCCAAGAGCACTCGACGCCTGCACAAAGTGATGCAATGAGTGCAGCAGGGTGCCGTGTGTTGCATACGAACGGAGCAGGTTTGACCAGCTGTAGAAAATGTGCGATGAGTGGTCGAAAATGTGTTTTCACTGTCTACTTTCATCTATTTACTCGATAAGTCCACTTCTCTTGATTTTCTACTTTTTATGTTACTCAATTGTTCGCACGTTTACTGTCACAGTAATCATTGATGATTTATTAAACCGCGTTTCATTAAACTTTTTAAAATCATTAAAACAAGATAAATTTTATGGACTAAAAAAATGTTCAACAATGTGAATGCCAGAGACAACATTGCAGGAGAAAAAGTGCGTGAATAGAACATAATATTTTGCAAAAATTTATTGTTATGGTGTAGTATATTTCAATTTATTGCGATTCCTAGAGTAACATGTATAAAGTTTGCTCGCATGATTAACACTGTATGCACGTATCTATGTACATTTTCCGCGTAGAAACTATTAACCGAATATAGGAGATAGGAACCAACATAAAAGTCTTAACATTACGGTTACGAGTTTTTCTACGTCTCGGAGGAGCTAAGTAGATATTTTATTAAGACCAATGAATTTGTTCTGGACCAAGTCGTAGAGTCGTGGAAAATACAGTCGTCAATGTTTTTCCTACTCTTGATTGCTCAGACATATATAATATCATATAATTCTGAAAAATTTCCGGTAAATTTTCGTTAAGCGCGCCAGTAGAAATATATCAAGTCATAAATAAGGTAACCTCATATTTTGCATTTTGAGTCTCTAGGGTAAAGCTAACGGCGACTGTTGAACTTAACAGACAATAATTATTTGGTTGTAGCAATAATAAGTGTCGCTTTTCAACGACAATTTTATTTTATCCGTTTCAGGATCATAAAATATTCAATAATTAACTTCATTATATAACACATAAAATGAAATCGAATAACATGTATAACATGTTTCTCGGGTGATTCCTTACGAAAAAATAAGAAACGAATGTATAGCATAAATCTTTTTCGTTTGAGGCTTGTTTTTCGAAAAAATCGAGTTCGAGAATTTGTCAAGTATATTTGAATTTAACTAATTTCCAGGCTGGACAGGCGTAAATAGATAATTGTTCGAGTGCTTCTTCCAGAAAATAAAAAATTTGTAAATATTAATACCACATTTTGAAAAATAAACCGAAACACTGACTAATCTAGTTGTCGCGTATCTTTTACAAGCTCAGCGTTGTTAAAATCTCCAAGCAATCTCGTTGGTCCGCCCAAAATGATGGTCTTTGTACGCAAAAAAGCAGGAGAAAATAATTCAGTTTGAGCGTAAATACGGTAGCAGATAAAATTGTTAGTGAGCATTTATGATGTAATCCATGCTTAACCCACTACCGACCGTCGCGTCGTCGTAGCTTTTTGGGTCGCTCGATAAATTTTAACGTTTTAGTTACAGTTTTCCAACTGCTACATTGAAAGTTAGTGGACCGACATTAAGTTTAATCCCCTTTCAGATAATATATACTTAAAGTTCATGGCATTCTAATGTTACATAACAAATTTTGAAAAGCGTGCGCGAACTCTGGAAATTAATTACAGTGATATAATTTTTAAAATTAATGAAATACGTGAACATAGTAACGCTAGTTATAATGTGAAGGACATGAAATACTTTAAAATTACACATCGATCGAGTAAGATTGAAAAACGTAAAGGAAACATTTTGCGTTTAATAAACGTGCGTTCAATCTCCTTTCGTTTTATAGTAATGAAAGATATAAAATTTAACACCAAATAATAAATTATAACTGTTAACACCTTTTAGTTTAGTGACAAAATTAATATTAATATTTAATGCAAAATTAATATTTAATGTTAATATTAATTTTGGCATTGAGATTAATATTAAATATAAATATGAATTTTAAATCCTAATTATACGTTTTGTCCATTTATGCACATTTATATTTCCCATGAATGCATATATACACATTCGTAAATAGCCCAGCAATAAGTCTAATAGCCGAAACTAAACTTTGTAGTCACTAGATCAAAATGTTTCCTCTATCATCGGCTATCACCTCTTGCTTCGAGTGATTGACTTACTTATAGTTCAAAAGTATATGTATGCAAAAATACACACGAATATTCCTAACCGTTCCATCCGTTTTGACCAACTGTTCGCAAACTATGGCCAACGAAGAGATTATTTGGTTTTAGGTCAGCAAACACGCGACTAGAACCAGGTCGGGTGTTTCGAAAAGTTCAGGGTTGGCCCGGTCCAGCCTCGTTGTAGGATTTGATGAAAACGCGTTACGTGCCTCTCTCTCTCTCTCTCTCTCTCTCTCTCTCTCTCTCTCTCTCTCTCTCTCTCCATGTATCTATCTATCTATCTATCTATCGTATCTATCTACCTATCTATCTATCTATTTCTTCCTCTGTCTTCTTGTCTGAAATTCGAAACCAGTCGAGCGGTTGAAACGTCAGCTGAACGACAAGGAAAAGGGGGTGAATTCGTCCGTTGAATGTGTCAGGTCCGTGCAAACGAATCGAGAAAAAAGCATACGGGATGAAAAACGAGGGAAATTCGAAGCGAGTTCGAAACGACCAAGAGGATATATTCAGGGCAGAAAGTACATGTTCAACGTGGCGCGGAATTCGCGCTTGGGATAATGGTGGAAAAAAGTCACACGGGATACTCGTATAAAATAATATACGAGCTGGGTCAATGAGGCTGGCAAAAAATGGTTCTGCAGAGAATTCTGTAGGATTAAATTGGGATTACAATACGTGAAGGTACATGATTTATCCGACAAGGAAGTCAACTGGCCAATGAGAATGTACAATCTGTTTTTAAAACGTTCCCATGCACCATAAACACTCGGACTAAACAATTATCTAAATATTTACGACCCTCTACGTGCGTTAAACTTTCCTTTACGGACAGTAATACTCTCCACGGTTTTCGTCGAGTTCGCGAGTACGAAAGCTAAAAAGCCGAAGAAATAAATCATCAGGATTCTAAATCAGAAGAAACTCGAATCGCGATGATCTTCCACTCGAAGCACAAAGCTCTCGCAGTAATTTACGCTGTACCGTGTGGCCAAGCTTCCACAATTATTGGATTCGTAAGTGATTTCACATTAACGACGCAACATTGGGTAAACTGATTGTAAGTGATTAAGTCTCGCGTGCAAAGCTCGATTAAAATTTAATCCTATCGCTGCCCTGCGCCTGCCAATCACTGACGTCGAAATGACAATTACCCTGCGTCGATGCTTCAAGTTAATCTATCGGATTAAATTTGAGACGACGACAACAATGCCTTAAATTCCGTTTAACCATGCGTTCGTGCACTCGACTGGCAATTATTAATTCTTTTTTGTATAAAATTCGTAATAGACGCGCGAAGTTTTAATGTAAACTTGACAAAGAACTTAAAAAGAAATAGTAAAACATTATATAAATATTCTTAAAATAAAAGTTGAATTATATAAAAATCAAATCACAGTTGGATATTAAGAGACAAGCAATATCTACTAATCCAATTAGCTTGATTAAAATCCCAACTAATTGTATCTTTACGAGAGAGAATCAATATGTGTTTCTTATTTGCTTCACCGGTACAATCAATACTGGCTCGATCATGACGAAGCGACAAGGGGATGAGTTACACCAATCAGAGGCCGAACGATGGCCTGTCTGGTAACATGTTATTAGCTGTGCCACACTGCTGCCCCAATTAACGCTGGCTACTTCATAGTTTAAGTCAGGTCAGGTATCGACTAGACGGCAGGGCATTGTCTCTTCTCTCGATTGGCACATTCAGTAATTGTCGATAGGAGGTAGAGATAAAAAGGTCCTGATAAAACTGGATGGCCATGGCGCACTAGCTCCAAGCATTTCGTGTTAACCGAAACGGATAAAGATCGGTCCGGTACTTTAGGAGATTGTTTAGATTTTCACCAAAAGTTCGGCATTGACGAATCGGCCAGATGTAGCTGCGTTTCTATCTTGGACCAGATTATAAAGTTAAGTTGAACGAGGAATATAGAGGTCAGCTAAATGGAGGAAATTAGAGTAGTTTATCGCGCTTCTTTCGTACCGATTCTATGTCTATATCTAACTTTTCTTTCTAATTAGAGTGCATCGATTACTGTACCGTAAAAATCTCTACCATGCAAATTGATAAGGGAACCTGCAAAGTAACTTTAAATAATTTCTCGTAATGCTAATCTTAACATATGCGAGTAACGTAAATTCCACTTATAAATTCCGCTTAAGCTGCTAAATTATTGGTTAATGGCGCAACTTAAAATTGGATAGATCAAATGAATATTCATGTAAATAGCATCGGAAAGGAGTAAAGCAATCTCATGCCAAATTTAAGCGCGACAGGCACTGGTGATACGAACTTTATAACGTCGAGCGAGAGAAACGTTTTCATTGTACTATGGCAAAATTCGAAAAAGCAAAATTTTGTATCGGGAAACACGGCGATTTCCGATGACACGACGCGCGGACACGTCGCGTCGTGGATATTAAATGTTTCATGGAATTTTGAATCAATTGTTCAAAAATCCTAGTAAACGGGGAATATGATTTATAGCAGTTGGCGGTATTAAAATTTCAATGCAACGTGTACCGTCTCCGTGGAATGGAAATTGCATTCCTCTGGAGTAACTTTACGATTTCTTTGAATTTTATTAGCGAGCAATTCAAGAACTGACCACAAGACCCATACCACTGGTCTAGTAAAAAAATCACACAACTAAAACAATTAAATGCTTCAAAAAGTCGGCTTGGAATGGAAAATAATTAATGACTCGGTCATCTAACAACGAGGAAGTTGTACCTTTTGCAATCTAACGTAGTTATACTGCATAGTAAATAAAACTTCCGGAGGAAGAACAAACGCGTAAACTTTTTGCGACATAACCACCGATTTCTTTGTTGCCCTATAATATCGAATGCGTGCAAAATAAAAAGCAACGAGGAACAACTTCAGATGTCCCCTTTACCAACGCTATAAGAACAGGAACATAAAAGCAAGTGGAAACAGATGATTCTAATGGTAGCCAAAGTCGTTTCCGTTTGTCTTTTGAAAAAGGACTGTGGACGAAATCAATATGGAAAGCTACGAATGCGCCCCAGATTTGAGCAAGCGACCAACTCATCGAATTTCAACGTGCGTTTCCCAGTCGCATTTCAGAAAGTATGCCGTCTCAAATCGCAACTTTTTTAATATCGTCCAACGGCGTAGAACATTCGAATCGTAGATTGAAGCGGAGAAATCGTAAGCTACAAATCGATGTAAACCGTTACTTTCTGTCGCTTCCGAGAGCTTGCGTGTCTCGCGAATACTTTATCATACCATCTTGTACTTTTCAGATTTGACAATTAGAAAATTGAATTTACAGATTCCAATACTTTATTCGAACGATCTATGTAATTTTTGTTTAAAGATTTCGTTAATTGTGCGCTATTGCGTTCTGTAGATACATTTTGTAAATTACATAATACAGTACATCAAGATAAATTACGAAATTTATCCGAAAACTGTTATCCTACATAAGTAACGAATTGAATTACAAACGATATGAGCATTTTCTACAAATTGACCCCAGCAGTTGCCACATACTCTGAAATTGATAGTTTTTTGTCGACTCTATTTATGAATTTTATAAACTACCAGCAGCTTTCTAAATTTTTCACCTATATTTATCTTTTGAAATAGTCCATATGTATACTGCAGGAATGAGAAGAATTTTTTGAAAGCAGAATAAAAATCCAATGCCTTTGTATATTCGCGGAAAATGAAATAACCGCTTTATTCTCCTCCGCACCATTTTACAATCGCTTCTCTTTGCGCGAATAATATTCAGAGTTGTACAATCTTGGCATATCTCAGGTTAATACATCTGTTCGCAGGCTAAAAATGGCGGTGTGGCAATGGTTCCGTTTTATACATACTTCATAACGTGCAACAGTACAGCTACCATAAAAGACGTTATTGGTACGTAAAGCATCATCGATATGTTATTTCGTTCTTATTTAAAGCAATAGGCGGCTGTAGGAGAAACTGCATTGCAATTATTAGCTTTGAAATACTTTCCACTACGTAATAACATGATCCATTTAATTTAACATTTAATTTCGAATTTTGAATTTATTATTTCGATAAATGTTGTCAAACCTTTGCAAATACTGAAAATACAGATATTTCTAAAAAGTAAAAATTAAAATTCAACGTCGACTGTGAACTGATTTGCGAAGTACGCAAGATAATATAATTTATAACTGGACTGTTGACTAAAAGATTGGGACCACCATGCTCTGTGTAGGAACTGAGAATTAAAAAATAATTGGAACTTACGATCCTTGAAATTCCAAAAAATTACCTCGGAAACTTCTTTAGTCCGAATTTCGGCGAAATGAATACGTGACGTTCCTATCGAGAGGAATGATATATAATTGTTAAAACAATATTGTTAATATTGTTAATATTGTTAATTGATAATATTGTTAAAACAATAAATATAAGAATGGAATAACTTCTACTATGTTAATAAAACACATTTATATTCGAGTTGAACAATGATTCGTTTCTTCTGTTCGATCGCGTTCACGTAAATTAATGTGAAACTGATTAACACGCGCGCCGGGACCAATTAACAATCAAGCAGAAACGTATTTTGTTCAAATGGAGTACAGTAATGACGGTGCAAGTTGAAAATAATAAAATCAACATTTCAAATGCCACGGTACGACCAAGTTTATTAAGGACGACCATGCTGTTTCAGCACACATCAATCACATTCGAAAGGTGGCGGGAATCGATCATGTTGGAATAGGAGCCGGCTTCGACGGGATAAATTTGTAATTATCTTTCGAGTATCCTCGGCACAACAACGCGCATTCAGAGAATAATCATTATCGATACTCGGCTCAATGAAGCAATTACTGTTGTATCTATGGGGAGGGAGTTTGCTAACATTTCACTGGCACACACAATGAACACTTAGGCGAACGCGTAAATCGTAAAATTGCTTCCATTGATACGAGACTGCTGAAACGAATTTTAGTGTCGAACATCTATTCTCTGAATGATAGAGGCCATTATGAATCAAACAAACCGACACTGCGATTATCGATGCGCTTTTCAGCACTCCTACCGGCTTGGAGGATGTTTCGAGGTATCCGCAATTGTTGGCTACTCTACTGGAGGATCCAACGTGGACGGAGGAAGACATTAAAAAGCTAGCTGGCCTCAATTTATTGAGGGTATTCGCTAAGGTCGAGCAGGTGAGTTATATTTCTTGCCAATTAATTAAAATGGATATAATCAAAGAGTAAAATAGGATTTATGCTAATTGTATAAGAGATATACTTGCTCAAGAGGAATAGATGGAATGGATAAGTTTATACTACAGTACATATAATGTAAATTTATATTAAAAATTTGTATTCCGAATATAACATGAAAATTATCTTTATTTGTTTATTACGATTTATAAGATTTACTGGATAAAATTTGTTGTAACAACCAACTAAAATTTTAAAAACAAAACTAGCTAAAATAATAAGGAATCTAAGATAAACAAAATGCCCTTATCATAAAATATTCAAAAAGCTATATCCTCGGGCTTGTTACTTATAAAAAGTTGAATAATTCAAAAATTCCAAAGCAATTAAAATTTGCCTTCTACGCGAGATTATTATTTAAATCCTATCAATATTTATGTACATTGCCGTACTGAATTATTGTTGTATATTGCCGTTCTTAATTATTAACTCTATGGATTTAAAAAAAATGGAATTTTAGGTGCGTGACGAATGGCACAGAGCGGCAGTATTGCCAGTAGAGAAGATCAGTCCACCTGACAACTCTGCATGCGTCTACGGAGCGTCTTGATCTTCTTTGAAGACATTCACAGCAGGATTCCTCGATTTTCTACGATCGCCGAAGATTCGACACGTCTCATGGAACTATAGGACCCTGTAAACGTGCGGACTGGATCAGCTGAAAGATCGCTTTTCCCTGATAACATCTTTTTGAGTTCTCCGGGGAATTCGATCGCGCCTTATGAAAGATGAAAAATTGAACAAGAACGTACGTTCCATCTGTGAAAACTGATAAGATCGAGACCATGTGTTGAACGATCATCTTCAGGACAAGTTCAATTTTCTTCCTTATCTTTTTCTCCTCTCATTCACACGCCGCGCCGCCATGAATTATGCGATTGTATTTTTTTGGCCATTTTTGACTAACTTTATGAACAAACTATCTTGTTCTTCGTATTGTTGTCGCATTTCGCTGAAAGAACATATCTGTATAACGTATAATGATTAATTTGCTGCTATTTTAATAGCTGGATACGTCCGTCCATACTTTCAAGCAGATACATAATTATTGAGAACTTTTTATTTATTTCCTTGTATCGATTGCATCTACGGAAATCAGCTTTTTGATACACACTGCGCTTGTATTACCTCCCAAAGGAATTTTACTGAGAAACCGCGAACATTTGTTTTATTTCGTTCATAATAGTGTTAACACCGAAACTGTTGAAATTTATAGGAACATAAATATATTCAACCAGAAATATATTTATAGCACAAACCGTATTTATTAGCGTATTCATCTACATAGAAATTTTATACAGAAATCTGAGCTGGTCCTGAAGATATTCATAGATGAATACTTATAAGAGTAAGAAAAAGCGTTCCTGAATGAATAGCTTATAATGATGCGGACAATCGAGGCGGCCAAAAATGCTTGCTAGGAAGAATTTATTTCAAACGAGGATACTCTTTAAGAAACGTTCTCCCGGTATTATTCTGACAGAATTCCAATAAATGTTTTTCGATACTTCTACCTTGGAATAATTATATAAGATCTCAAGCGAAGGATACTAGGTGGCACGCGTTCAAATGTCAATCAGAGAAAAGATCTATTAATCATGATTTAACGTTGAATGATTTGATAAATTTTATTTTGTAATTTATAACTGCATGATAATATCCTTGACATAGAGGAGCAATTAGGATATATTCGAAATAACTACTATATAAAATATACGAATCTCCCAAATATTACACCTATCCTTGATATACTTTCTTTTTTAATACGAATGATATGAAAATTATACCATTAAAGACGTAGATAATCATTTGAATGCTTGCTCCTTGCCAACTTAACAAGTGCGCTTAATACCAAGGAATTAAAGAAAAACCAAAAAAGAAAAAAAAAAAGAACTAGAAAAATCGGCGAGAAAATAATGAAACTTTTGTAACATTTAATTAGAAATTTTGAAACCAGATCACAGAAACCAATATTTACGTATATACGATTGTTTCAAGCTTTTAGAATTTCTATATTTACAAATGGCAAAGAATTTTTGTCATTTAGAGTTCGTCACCAAAGACCATTAAGAGGAAAGACTTGTTCGTCACTTATTAAATGTTTCCAACCTCCGACTGAAATCCTTAAAAATGTTCTTATAACGTTTGTTATAACGAGGCTTCTATTACGCATGCATGACGCAATTATTTGACGCAACTGCTGATTCATTTGTAAACGAAATACCTTGTTAGGACTGCGAGTATCCGGATATCGATAATATTCGAATATTCAATTATATTTATATAAAAAATTGAATATTTCATAGAATCAACTGCGCTATTCAATTACCATTATTTAGATTTGCATACATATGTATATGCATACTGTGTGTTATTGAAAACACACATGAGATAATTACCTTTTTATAGTAGTGTTACATTTGAATTTTAAATAATTAAATTCTTCTAAATTCTTTAGATTTCAATCGAAGTGGATAATTTTCAATCTATATGAAACATCTTTGTGTCAGGCACCTTTCTTTTACTAGAAAATTAAGTAGAAAATTCAACTAATAACCGAATAGTCTTAAATTATACTAAATGCTTTTGTATCTAAAATTTCCTTTCTTGATAGAAGATTAAATTCAATATGAAATTTTTAATCAAATCTCTACTTAGCTTGGTCATTTTGACGTAATGACGTTAATGTTGGATACTTGAATATTATCTAAATTAGATCAAGCATTGAAAATCCGGATAAATTGGCAGGTCTATTTATTATGCTCACCAATATGAAACACTGCCAAGCCAATTTATACTGAACCATTATGACATGAGAACCTATAATTGCCGAAATCCCTTTTCGATATAGTAGTCGAGATGTAGCAATAAACTTTTTAGTCGGTAAATCGTAAAATAAAACCGAGGACTCGAGAATGAGAACACGTAGAAAATACTTCTACATATCTAGAAAAGGGAACTTCTTTTGGGATGTAACTTAAATTAGAGACAGTGAGCAAATACTAAACAAATATTTCATCTGGTTTGCCAATCGCTCTCGGACATTGTCCTAAGTCATCCGAAAATCTACGATACGTATTGAGGATCAAGAAGAGAAGGATGCGAAAATTTTGAACGAGGCAAAAGCTGAGCTGCGAAGCGAAACGCGTTGTGAAACATTGGGAAATAATATCGGATCAATTACTATTATTGCAGACATTGTAAATATATATAACGTCGTGCTCGCATACATCAAATATTACACCGATTTCCCTAGCGTTTACTCGACGAAATTCTCGCAAGCGTCTTTGATTTTTTCGTAACGACGTTTTTCCATTATCGACTTTGTAATATCACGATAAGTATCACCGATAGATAGCAAACGGAACGCTCGATTGTGAAAATAAGACACAAAGAAGGAAGGCAAAAAACGCACTGCGAATCAGAAGATGCGAATGATACCGAAAACTAGCGTAGACTGTCCTAGCTTGTACGAACATTTCGACTTTTCTTACTTTTTTCCGACGTGGGGAACGCGTGCGAGAAATTTTTAGGTACCTGTAATTAACATTGTTAACAACTATACATATATATATATTATATACATATATTATATAAAAGAAACCAAGGCGCCTTCGACAACTCGCAGCAGCATTCTACGACTCTGGTAGAAGATTAATCCGTGGTGAAGGAATTAACAAAAATTCGTTCTGTATCAACCCATTTGTATCCACAGACGCATTTAAGGACAAAATATCTCGCCACACGATGCTTCTGCAACACTTTGGACGATATATCTTGCATGTTTAATTCGTCGTCCATTAACGTCATTAATTAGATCTTAACTTTTTGTTGAGATTTCTATGTCTCGTATTTATAACGTTTTACATCTCAAAAACATTAGTATTTCTAGTTAGCTTAATATTATCGTATTTGATTAAAAACTTATTGCACTATTGGGTAGTACTTATCATTTATTTTCTTCATATCTTTTCTTCGACTCTATGCCATAAGCGATTAGTCATTTTAGTCGCTTAGCCAGTATGTACATAAAACACATCACGAAAAGTAAACACGGATCGCGATACGAACTTATTGGACGATCTAATACAACTAAGTATCGTTTCGTACAAAAGAAACTTTTAAGAGATATATCGTCCCATAGATTCGACAGGATTAAAGGAAGGGTTCAGAGGAAAACTAGTACGAATGAAAAAATTCTCAATTAAGAAAACTATAAATAAAATTAAACTCTAATAGAGAGATGCATATGCTTTTAAGTTAATTAAGACATGTCGTTAGATTGCGAATTTTTATGCATTTATGAGAAATTTAAAGATGCAAAAATGGATAGAATACATTTAATATATAAAAAGTATATAAAATACCCAAAGTAATTGCACTATCACTTGTTATAATACGTATTAGCTAAAACAAATCTCTGCTACTCCTATTCTTTTAATTATACACAATAACAATGCTAGTTATTATACCTATAAAGGTTTGATTATTCATAGCAAAATCTTCTACGTTCTACATAAACGCAGATATCGTTTCTTCATATTTCTGTCCTATTTAGTGTCGAAAAAAAAATTCACTTGTACCACTTTTTCACTGAGCCCCTCAAATATGCACAATATATCGCGAAATGCAAAGAACGTCGAGAACAACAATTGTGTTAAAGGCTATCGGTTTATACAGCGAATGATCGTTAATTACTTTACACGAAGCGAAAGGTCTTGAGTACGATCGTTAGTGGAAGCTTTTTTCCTCGAAGTAAAAATACGTACGCTTGCGTTTTCCTCGACGTTGACAAGGATAACAATTTCAAATCGACAAGCAGAATTTATTGTCTACCGATAAAATAACCTTAGCGAGACAGCAGGATCCTGTTGAACGAACTCTTAGCAGCAATAACACTGATAACCGCCACGTAGTGAACGATTAAGTAGTGTAAAAGACCAATAGGACGATATTTACGATTTCTAATTCGTAAAGAGTAAGTCTAGCACGTTAAAAATATTGATTGGATCGATTCTTTGAGAAATACTTGATGTCGAGAACAGTAAAATCTTCGAATGCTAAAAAAGAAAAGGAAATTCGTATTTGGTTTGCTTCTTTGATTCTAACATTCTATCAACGATGATAATTTATAGCTGTTCAAATTTTTTCATGAACGATGATGTTCGAGGGAGACGAAGTATATTTCTCAAACGATTGATTCGACGGCAGTACATTGCTCAATACCATTGATCGAGACATGGAGATGGAAACAAGACTCACTCTTGTGTTTACGATAGCGTTACAACCACACGACTCATGGAATTATTCACATGTAAACAAAATGATACCGTTCTAGTTTCGTATAGCCGCAACGGTGTATTCTTTGTATAAAGAAAAAAATGGGGAGAAAAAATAAGGGGGAAGAAGAAATCACGTTTTTCCTTCGAGGCGAAAAAAAATTGCCGAAGATGGGTTTCGAAGCCGCGTGAGATGCCGAAAAGAAATTAATTTCGAATCGACTCGTGAGGGAGGAAACTCTAGATAATCATTTCGAGCGTGCGTGAGTACATGAGTGCAAGTGGAAAAATGAGAAATGGATACGGTTGAAATAAATCGTCGTATAATAATCAAGAGGAATATCGAACGAGTTGAAGAAAATCGATGTTTCGAGCATTTCAAGAAGATTTGTTTACATTTTTTTATTCTCGCGTGAGAATCAAATCGAATTCTTATTTTTGCAAATTTTATTTATCGATGATTTTCTTTTGTGTGAGTCGAGTATCGATACGCTCAACGATCTTTTTAAAAGGCTCGAACGTCGAACGAAAACTGTTCAACGTGTTCATTTTCTATGAATTAAGTAGCGAAACGATCAAGCACGCATGCGTAGATGAACCTTCCTTTTCTGAACCGATTTAGCAAGAAAACAGAGGCCAAAATCAATTGTTCGTGTAAAGGGCGAAAGTAAAACGTTTGGACAGAGAGAGAAACAGTGTGAGAGAGTGTGAGAAAGAGAAACAGAAGAACTTTAGAGATAAATCTTAACGTACATAACATAAATAACACACAACTGCCTAGAAACTCAGATTAATAATATTGTAACTTACTATATTATATACAATTACAACCGACATGTCCAAACGCACAAAAGGGCAAGTTTGGCAAGACGAGACACGCGCATGTAAATAGGATATATCGACGTGTAATCCACAGATGTATATAACAGGGGATGTGCAAGAGAAGCAGTTTCAAAAACCGAAACCCGAGAAAACTTGAAGCCATTTCTGTCTGATCGTGGCTACAATTTTTCACTTTATTCCTCGAGAATGTAATACTTACGACCATTCATGATGAAAAAGTTTGTAGCCAATGTACGTATGAAGAGATAAATTGAACGAAGTTGCAGAATTGTGTTTTCCCTATTTATTCGGTAAAGATATAATTCGTTAATAATAATCGTTAGATAATTCAGATTTTTATAAACTGTTACCTAAATGATTGAATTTGTAGAGCTGCTTTCTTTTCTAGATATTTTCTCCTCTCTAACCTTTTCCTTTTCCCTTAAAGTTGTTTCATTCCAGCTTTCTCCTTCGCGAGTTTTAGTGTTTGAAGATTTATAAGTTACTTTTAATAAAAATTCAAATTAATATTTAATGTTTAAACTCTCAACAATTGCAACTTTTAGGCTTGGAACCGATTAAATGCTTGGAAAATATAATGCTGATACTTCGTTCATTTGTCTATTTAAACTGTTCTTAAACTGTTATAATGTCGAACGCTCGAGAAAAGTGTGTAAGATTCGATGATTTTAGATTATTTAATAATGCTTCGATGCAATCAGATCAGGATGCAATATAGATGAGGAGAAAAGCTAAACTTAGACCAGCCCAATCCATATGGAAACATACGTTTTCTAATATTAAAAGTGTACCCTACAAATATTTTTTATCTTTCTTTTTTTCGACTTGCGGCAATCTATCCTGTTTAAACCATAAATAAAGCATTTTTGTTTATATCATGTTTATTATTTTCATTAACTCAACTAGTTGTTTCTTACGATTGAATTATACTGTTTTAAACAGAAGATTATCAAGTAGACGAATTTTGAAATAAACACTTTTTAAATAAATGGAAGTAAATAAGTTTGTTGCTATGATAAAACCGATTCTCGAGCTGTTCGACAAACACTGCACGCGAATATCTTTTTAGATGAATTTAAACTAATAAAAGAGAGAGTTTACGAAATAAAAGGGCAGCTATTTACGAGAGAGCGAGCGAGCGAGAGAGGGAGTGAGAGAGAGAGAGAGAAAGAGAGATTGTAAAGAAGACGTATGATGATAAGGAAGAGAGAGAAAAGGGAGAGAGCGAGATGGAATGTATAGGCGATTATTAAAGAGACTATGAGGATTAAAATGATATAGAAAGTTTTAATAAATTAATTATTAACGCTACAAGCAAGAAACGCTATTGATACCTACTACCTAAGGAAAATAGTACGTTTACAAGCATGTATACAATACAAACATTTACATGATCTTATACAATCATTGGGGAATACGCACGCATACATGACACGTACACGGCATACAATCCTATGAACATGAAATGGTGAGAATATGCAGAATCCCGTGCGTAAATAAATTAATCTCCATTCGACTCGAGATTGCTATAATTACGAACGTGGAACGGACACATAAGACTAAGTTACTTGCTATTATCTACATAAAAATATATATTATATATATTATATAAATAAAACAAAACAAATATATATATATATATATATATATATATATATATATTCTATATATTCTATATATATATATATATATAGAAGTAAAGGATGAATGCAGAATGCGAATGAGGGAGAAAAGTGACTGAGCGAACGTAAAGGGAAATGAAAGAAATCGAGCATTTTTTAAAAGACTCGTCAGGCCAATTTTTCACGAGCTATATATGCTCCGAATGGCCCTGACGAATTTAGAAAAAGAAAACATCCAAAAGTGATACGTTATTTATCAACAGTTTTAGTTATACCCAAGGTGGTGAACCCTAGATCGTGTATAATCTATTATAATTTTAGGGACTCCGGTTTGTTTGATGTTGAAAGACTCGCGGGAATGTTGAATTGATCATCGTGGACTCGTATAACGGAACACTAAAATCGAATGATGTTTATTAGAAATCGGAGGCCAACTGCGCGTTTCTATCGCGCCCCAATATTTATTTGATCAGCTTGATTTTGAGGAAGAGCACGCCATTCGGTTCAACAAAGTGATTCATCACGTTGCACGATGTAGTCGATCTTGTTTAATAGTTTTTTTTCTTAGAACGTGAGTTAAACTAGATTAAAGTTCTAACTCTTTGAAGTAAAAGATGCTACAAACCTGAAGAATAAACCTCGTACTTAAATAAACAGCTAACGATCCATCCAGAAGAATATCTTTTTCCACACGTACATGTCGGCTCTACTAACTTCGCGAAACATTTTTTACTATCCGTTGACGCTTCGATATTTTAAGATATTTGCCGTGAGATGCGGGAAAAATTTCTGAGAATTCAGCAAAAATGCGAGTAATGGTCTCGGAGTTTGACAAACAGATTCGATTTTAAGTGTCGATGCAAGATAAATAGCTCGCACGGTAACAAACTCAGGCGAGAGAAATAGATATAATGAATCGAACAAGGACAAAGGCGATAGCGATGACAACGATGATGATTTTATCTATGTTAATCTAGAAGACATTGCTGGAACAATGATTTGTACACCTTCTATGAAGGACCGTAGAATACATTATGTTACCTAATACTCGTAAGCACGCATTATCTAATAAACATTATTTACAAAACTAGTTGATACAGTGACAAAAGAATTTCTTCATTTTTCTCCTTGACAATTCACAAATACGAAACAATAATTCGTTAAATGTATAATATTAACGTTATACGATTGATGCATATTGAATTCTTCTCACTTAATCTTTTATAAAATTTTCTCAAACCCAAATATTCTTCATGACTAATAAATATCGTATAAATAGTACTAACATATCGAAACTGTTAAAGGGATAAAAAGTAAGTATACGTAGTAGTAGTATGCTAAGCTTTTACGAGCCAATGGACTTGATCAACAATTTCTTGTCGAAAGAAGTCATCCGTCTCTGAAACGAAGCGCAAAGAAAAATATAAGAATCGATAACGGAAAATCGATTAGTCAAAGAATATACAGCTCTTTGCATACTTTAAAAAACATTTGATAAAAGAATAATTTCGAAACGTGTTGAACTAAAGAAACCTATACTAACAAAAATATTATATGTATCTAGTAATTATATTATATATTATACATTAATTATATATTCGACAGATGGATTAAATTTTTACCAAAGTTTGGTTTCTTTCAACTTTAACTCCGACTTTAATTGTGGCTTAAAAACGTATAACGTATCGTGGCATTACGTTTCGGACTGAATATACAGTTTCTGAAATTTAATCTCAATCTCGTTCTTGGTTCAATAAGCAAAGAGTTTTAATGCTCCAGAAAAATAGAACAAAATTGAAACATGAAATCAATTATATCTGCCACATTCTTCTGAAACTTTAGAAAGCTTCGAAACAGAAAAACACGGTTGAATTGAAAACGAATGGAATATTATGGTAAAGTAGCTACGTAGCAGAAAAATCGCAAAATAACTGAAATTATTTATTAACAAAACATTTTCAAATAACTAAATCAATAAAACAAACCAAATTACAGTACTAATAATTAAAGCAAAATTTTCCCAAAAGTCATCAATCTGGTTTAATCATCGAATTCCAACTTCAGCTCGAAAAGAGGATCAAAGAAGAACAGGAAGGTTTCATCGTGCTGTACCCAAAAAAGGAAGAGAAGCAAAAAAAGAAGATACAAAGCAACGTCCGATAAACACAATAGCACTCGTCAAATCGACGATAAGCGTCGACGTCGCGTCACGTCTCATTCGGAACGAACGTTCAAGAGAAGGAGACAGAGCTAGAGCAGAGGATCCGTATAAGAGAGCTTGCGATATAACACATCGATCTGCGTTCGCGCAAGCGTGTTTTCGGCGTCTAGCTCGAGCAGATTTTCCCCTTGCCACCCTGTATAGCCCGTGACCGGGATACGATACCAACAGGTGATGCTGGAGGAGTAGAGACACTCCCTCAAGCGGCATCGTTGATCGTCGTCCCCCGAGTCCTGATCCTGACGGTGATTTAGTAGCATTTCCAGCCGTTTTTCCTTCTCCGGCGAACAGCCAGCACCCATCCAGGGTGAACAAGGACAAGGCTGGGGGACCGGATCTCGTTAAAGAGACGCAGGAAACGATGAACAGAGAAGAAAATCGTGGCGGTTAAAACATTGACGATCAGCGTCGCGTCTTCGATCATCGCGCGATGATTTAGTGAACGATTCAGTTTCCATCGGTTCGGTGTTTTTTTTCCTTTCTATCTATTTCAGTTTATACGTAAAACTTGCTGTCAAGCACTCTGTGATACCTTAGGAGGCACTGAATATACCGCCAGAAGGATCAACCTTCGATAAACCGACAAATATCTACTCTGCTTGGCCGCTTTAAAAAGACCTAGTGATCGCGCTTTCCACCTCGTGCTTTCTACGACGAAGTTCGAAAGTTGTGAGCAACGCGTGTCTCGTAAGGTGGTTGAAAGGGTGGGAATCGTTTTCCGATGGTGGGACAGAGAAGAGTTACGATCCGACGATGATCCAGTGCAGATTTAGTGGCTTCCTTCCGCGATGAAACGCAGAATCGTGTGAGAAAAGGCAGGAGTTAAGCGGACCATAAAATTTAATTCCATTGGACTCGTTTTAAGCGAATGGGAGTTAGGCGAGTAAAACACATCCATTTGTTGATTACTCGAACATAGTAAACCCGTAAAAAAATAAAAATAAAGACAAACATAACTGAAAAATAGTACTGCAAAAGAGACGGAAGAGATTCAATATTGCCGTATCGATGAAGAAGTGAAGCTTATATTTTGCAATTTTGTCTCATATTCTACGAGAGTTTAAGAATTTGAATGGATACAAAGATCATAAACATCTCATCGAGGAAAGAAACCTGCAGGATATTTATATCTTGAAAGATCTCTTGAGGTATTTCTCAGTATTTCTACGAGATAAATAACTGTCTCTCTTGAAATTTATCGCAAAAATATTAATGATATTATTCGAATATTGTCTTCAAAAACAGATATAAATCATGTTTCTGCATTCTTATTAAACCACGAACAAACAGTTTTCTTCCACCTTCGTAGATTTTATACAAAGGAATAAATTGATGATAAATATCAAAATTCCTTTCTAAAATCTTCAAGTTATTAAATTAAACTATTAAATTAAGATATAAGAATTCTATGGAACCAAGTGTGAAACAAAAATATGTACAGAATATTCATACGTATAATGAATAAATAAGTACAGTGGGCATAAACAGTGCGAAGCCATAAATAATACAAATACAATCGATGCAAATAAACAGCATCTGGAAAAAAAAATGACTCTGGTTCATCTGATTATATTATAATGTAACGAAATTCCCGTGCAATTTAATCTACGATAAATTGCTAAATAAGATCGACGTGTCTAAGTATTAGCTAAGTAAGTAGCTTTAGGAAGCTAGTTAATAATAAAAAAAAGACGAACTTTCATTGTAATACTCGTCAAAAAAATTTGCATATTGTAAGAAAATACAACAAAATTCCTATAAAAACATTTAATTAACACAGCTCTGTTGAATCGAATTCGAAAAAAGAAAAGTTATATTCGTAAGAAAGGAATCGTAGAAATGATCGAGATAACACTCGCATGAGTTATTGATGAATTAGCTTGGCTCTCAATGAAACTTTTCCCTCGACCAAACACGATATGACATCTGAGTTGTTCTTTCGTGGAAAATACATGTTCGATCTGTGAAAACAGCGCGCTGCAACGTAATTAGAATCATTTACCGGTATACAGACGAGAACGGTGTGCATCCATTAAAAATATCAGACAGAAGAGACGTTTCAAAGCGGGTCCAGACGACCGACTGAGGAAAACATTCGAGGGTATTTTTCAAAAGTTCATCCGGTTGTCCCAGTTACAAAATTATCCTGTAACGCGAACTCGAATCGATACTCCCAAAATTGCGAAGGGAGGTGTTGGAAAGAAGAAACTGTTGAAAGGAACGAGACAAAGTATACGCGACGATATCACGGATAGATCGACGAGTGGAGTTGTTTCATGAATGGAATTTACATGGAAGCTAATTGGTGTTTGCTCTGTGGCTCCACACAGCCTGCTTAATTACAGAATTAAGGAGACATCGTAAAGAGAGCTCGTTGAAATGACAAACGCGGTTCAAGAACTATGGTCTAAGTACATTTTACACTCGTCTCCGAGCCGAGGTTTCTCGCCCGGGGTAATTCGCATACCTATACCACGTGCTGGAATAAAAATAAAGCGCAGTCCCGTCGGTACGAGTCCGCCAACTATCATCCCGTGAATTCACAATAGTTGATTGTATTTTGATGTTCATACGTTCTACATACATATATATGTAAACATATATCTGTGATCGCGATTGGACGTAACCATGCGACTTATAGTGCTGTTCACATTTCTTTGAAAATTTATGACATACAGACTATTTCGTTGTACAATCAATTTCAACGGAGTTTCGAAGAGAGAAAATGGTACAAGAGACACACAAACACACTGGTCGTTGAAAGAAAAAATAGAAGAAGATGCTGCGATAACAAATCCGAAGAGGCAGGAAGGTGAGTAAAGAAAAAAGGAATTTATTTTTCCTTCTGTATTTAACGTCATTTCTAAATCCGAAATTTTCGAAATTAAAGTGGATAGAACAAATAAATCCCGCTTGTACCGATCTTAATCCTTACAAATGTAGATATCATATAGTTTACTTTCAACAAAAACGGAAAATCTCTAAATAAAGAAATTATTTTATCTAAGAGATTCTCAATCCAAATGTTGACTTTACTTGAATTCTATCAGCTAAAATCTTATACGTAAAATTTGTTAAAACGCTTAAAAGAAATAGTAGCACGAATCAGAGCTTACATTATCTTTCTTGAAATTTCTTATCTTACGTTCCACGTGAACGGTTTCTGTGTGAGTACCGTTTGCAAGGAAACGCTTCCATAGGACAAAGTTTAATCACAAAAGCAATCCTGCTTTCTGCATATTAAAACACCGCTCGAGGGCAAACTTAAAAGCCGAATGCTTCTGCTCGTGTTCCCGAGAATGTTCGGCTATCACAAATAATCTCATAAATGGAAGGAACACTTTCTTTTAACGATGAAATATTCGAGAACACAGAGAGAAAGTTATAGGGATACCAAATTCTTTTTTAATGAATTATTCAAAAGAACCATTCTGTTACTTGCACCCGTGGTCGAATTGAACAAAGGAGAACACTGCAACGTAGTCAAAGGTCGCGGTTATGCAAATGAAAATGGCTCGGTTCGATCGTTACGGCAACTAATACTCCACAACGGATGGAATTCGTCATTTATTTTAACTATGTTTTACACTATTCGCCTAAAGTTGTTGTGGCGAACGTATATTCAAACTTTATTTAAACTTTCATTCTATATTGTATTTCATTCTGCGGTATCCAATACCAAAGTATAATTTATTTATTTTTTATTCGTGTTGAACAGTAAAGTAATATATACAGAAATTGCGTAAACGCAATATTATTGAACGGACACGAATAAAGTTGCTGTTTCGTCAGACAATCATAAAAAGAAATTTTATTATTTGAAAAAAATATAGTTCATCATAACAGTACTTGAATTTCTTCAAATTTGATAAAATTGTAGGATCCAGATAGAAGAAGAGAAATAGCAACAAAGAAAGTATCGAGAAATTCTTGAAATTCGTTTTCATAATCACAACATGAATTCAATAATGTGAATTCATTAAAAAGGAATTACATACAAAATGTTGCGTCAACACAACGTTGCTTTTTCTTTCTACTTCCATTTTTCAGTTTTATTCCCATAAATTCGGATGAAACATCCTCTGTTCTTCTCAAATGTAAATATACAATAAGATAACAGTGTGTTATGATCGTATTGAATAAATTTCCCACATATATCAAAAGATAAAAAAATACGAGTGAACATTGCATCTGAAAAATTTATCGTTTTATAAAGAAGATAACAATCGTCAAAAAGGATTTAAAAGCCCGAAACGTGTCGAGCTTTAATCGCCATAATTGTAATGAATCTTTTCATGCTTGGAAGTTCTCACTTTATGCACAATGGAGCTTACGTTTGACCTACAATGAAGACTTCTCTCTGTGAACATTGTGTTCGAATGTAGCATAGAAGAAGTAAAGAACTTTTTCAGGAACGAGTTATACGATACGATACGAATAAAAAACAAGAAATCAGATGTTAGAATATCAACTGTATTTTCTGAACTCTTGTGTTTTCAAAGGAACATTCTTCTGTGTTTTTGTACGTCCTGTTAAAAGCAGATTTCAATATATCCATAGGACGTTAAAAAATACAAATTTAAAATTTTAAGAGCTGGCAGTACGTAGTTCTACGCTTGATCAACGTAAAATCTACAATCAACTTTCTCAGAGTTTTATAATCAGTAAGTAGCGTTTAAAATATTAAGTCCTTCTGTTCAATAAACTGCATAATATTTTTCAATTTTCTGCATTTAGATCTCAATTACATGTACTCAAACATTATGTTGATTATTGTAAAACAATTAGTATATCCAAGTTTCCTCGTTAGCGATTCAAAGTGCTTTAGATTATCAATATCTTTTTAACGGTTCTAATATAGATATTTCTCGTGAAATATTTCGCGATTACTTGGAGCATTAAAACTCAAAAGGTAGCAATATATTGGCGTAGGCTCTCGAGACGCGATTGAAACCGCAATCGAGCTCGAATGGGTCTTGAATCCGGAGTAAACCCGTGAAAGAGAAAATAGACAAGTTTTCGGGTTGTAAACAGAGATTGCGAAAGAAACCTTAAAGAAGGATTTGGATCGATACGAAGTGGGAAGTTTCTACGGTGAAAGATGCAGAAAAGATAGGAAACAGATCCGAACAATGCTTCTACTTGTTATATGCGTGTAGTATGCGTGTAATATGCGAGCGTGGCACATATACATATCGAAGACTGACAGATAATTTTACACGGACGTATTGTGCACGCCTGGGCTATGTCTACCTACCCTTATGTAAAAGTGAATGAGCATGAGAGGGTGGTAAAAGCCGAGGCAAGTACTATATACGTATCGCGAAGTTGAATTAAAGCGAATGCCGAGCAAGAAGTTACGCCTTCTGTTAAATGAAATGAGGCACTGAGTGAGCTAGTACTCTATTTTCGTGCGAACAAGTCACAGCCGTAACTTGTTTACCGGAAACGTTTGCTACGAAATGATGCATACAAGTGTTAAATTCGATATAACCATAATACCCACGAGGAAGACGTTAGTTGCTTTCTGTAGCGATTTTGAGATAGTTTTGGAAGTCTTGTCATGGATAGATTATTGTACTTTTATAACGTTATCAAACTATTAAAAATTCAAAGATGATATTGATTTAAAGATAGCACAGTTTTTCAACCAAATTTATTACACCAAATAACTTAAAAGTATTGATTCACGTTTAAACTTTTAATGATTGTACTCTTAAAGTATAAAAGTTGGATACCGTAATTAATAACTATAACCTTAAGTTGGTACTTTGAAAATTAAAAAAGGAATAACCGGTCTATCGATTTTACACAAAGTACTGAAGTAAAGTAAAAAACTATGCAAAATTCTCAGTTCTATAAAAATTATATGTATGAAAGTCTAAAATGATCTTCGAATTGAACTCTCAATCTATATTCTACCGACAGCCCAGAACCAAAATACTTTTATTGGAAACCAATATACGTACTTTCAAAATACATTTAAATCAAATTAATTAAACTCTGAAAACGTTTGAGTATTGCAACAACGGTGAAAATATCTCGAATCACATAAATCTGTGATAAATGCTTCGTAATTCCGTTTTATCTTGTTTCAACTCAGTTAATTTTAACTTCGCAACTAGATTTTCACTTTAACTTCTCTTTAGAACAGTATCTTTTATTAAATTTGTTGCACCACTAACTCCTGTTAATAATGCAGGATTTATTCAACTTCAGGAACGCAAAATGCCCCAAGGAAGCATTCACTGGCAAGGGACGCAGAGAAGAGCCTGCGGTCCAGGAGCTCACTGGAATGTACAGGTATATTTCAAACTTCCAACTAGAACCTCTAATATTAATATACTACTAAGAATTTAATCGAAACAAAATCACTTTCAATCATTGATAAATACGAAATTTACAACGTTACGTTTTAATTTTTTTTTGTAATTTATTGCTTCATTGGACCTGCATCTTTATTTTCAAAAATTTCTCTCGAGTATTAATGTTATAAATAACGTAATCTTTTTATTTATAAATAAATGAAAATATGTTTCCGATCATAATGAATAAAATAGAATTTTAGTGTATAATGTATATTCAGTCATCGAATTACGTAAATACTTTTTTTTTATAGAAATAAAATTCATTCACTTTTGTTTGATCGATTATATTGTGTTATAGATATATATTGTATAAATAGAGCGTGTATAGTAATATAGGCACGATATGTGTATAAATTAGTGCAAAGTTGAGATATGTTGATACATATTTTCTAAGAATAAATATTGAACAAATGTAGAAACAAATAAATTTATAACGAAAATATCGCACATATAAAACAGTGTAATAGAAAATACATAATACCCTTTGTAAACTTAACAAAAGAAGTTTTGCAAAAGTTACCAATATTTCTTATAATAAGATATTGAAATATAATTTGTGAGAGAATTGTTAAATTATTAACATATAATTCAATTAGGAATATTGTCGATTTAACTAATATTTATTACTATAGTATTATTATGATATATTATACAATTATAATTAATTTAATTGCAGTAGAACTTTGTTTATCCGAACATGGAAGACAAGGCTGTTGGGATAACAGACAAGTTCCGATAATAAAGTTTCACTAGCTATTCCTCTAATTCCTCTTATTAGGTCCGATACCTAATAACCTTCGGACAACTGAGGGTCAATAACAACTCTGACCCAACATTCAGCCGGGTATCGAACGTGTATTACTTGAGAATATATGTTCATATAACTATAAAGTACGATGGATCGTAGTTGGGATAATAGAGGCTCAGTTATGAGTTTATATAATTGACGCTAAATAATTATTTATGCGTATAAACGAGATCTGAATATATGAAGTTCTACTGTATATTATTATAATATTTATTATTGTATACATATAATAATAGTACTATAAGTATTATGAAAATAAATATGTAAATACAATAGCATTATTACTAATACAATATTTTTAAAAACTTTTAAGTACTATATTTTTTATACAGGGAATTACGCTAAAAGCAGAATATAGAGTTATGATCCAAACGTTTTCTGTTTCAAACAAATATTCTTTTTTTATTTGCATCCATAGAAAATGTTGGCACAGTTCGACTATTAACTGAAATATTCAACAAGAAATACATTAATAAACATGAACAGTATATCTTTCTCTTTGAAAGATTGTTACTTGAATAATCTTCATACACATATAATTTCGAAACTGAAACACGTATTTGATTCGCGATATTATTCCGTAGTATATGCAAACAGAAGCTCTCTTGTGCATACAAACTCGACTACTGTATGTATATTTGCAATATGAGAAGCAATACATTAATGAGGTAAGAATTTCGTGCAAATAAAAATCGCAGTCTGTGTTCCCTAAAGCTCGATGAAATTATATTTTGTAAAAGAAAAAGTAATCCGAATAGTTTAGTCGTGTTTTATATCTTTGATGATTAACATGTTGCTAAATAAACTTAAATATTAGATGAAGTATGCATTTGGTAAAATTTTTCTCTTATATCAAAATTTAGTTCTGCCAGATTTATGTTCTTTTTAGTACTTTTCTCACAATTTCCTCCAATTTTTAAATTATTACATAAAATTGATTTATACGCTTTAATTATTTGTGTTTATTAATTATTGTATTGTGTACTTTAAATGACACAGAGAAGATTATTTTTTGGAATTTCTCTTATACCGGGAAATATTTAACACGCAAGTTAAGGTTATAACAGACGAGTATTACTGCATACTGCGTCATAATAGAATGTGACGAACGAATCGATGTGATCGTTTTAGCAGACCATAGAACTAGGTAAAGTGAAATGATGAAGCGTCGATGAATGTGCCCAGTAAGTTATTGGACATCGTCCAGGTTATTAACTGTTAACGAAAGCAATTAAATCGAATAGGTGGTGAGAGGCAAAGTGACAACGCGGTGTTTGTGGTACGCCTGCAAAGCTCTCGGAATTGGTCTACTACTAATGCTTTTAGGAGCTTGCATGGCGACTATAGGTAAGTAGATTTATGAGATTTATAAATTTCAATTGATGTAATTATTACTACAGATTATCTGAATAATTAGAGATAGTTTATTGATAGAAATAAATTAATCTTTATATGATATCACACATTCGTTTTAAAACTTCGTAATTATTAACGCTTTTGCTACGATACACGTATATATGTATTCATTATATTATATTTATTTGCATTTATTATATTATATTTATATTTATCCTATTATATTTACTTACATTTGTTGTATCATATCTTTTGCGTTTATATGATACGTTATAAATATTTATATGCATAATTTTCCTGTATTAAAAAATACTGTTTTAGTCTATATACCAAAAACGCTTTGAGCTTGGACGCTATGGTAGCGAAAGGGTTATGAAACAGTAAACAATCATGAGTGCCATCGTTGTTTCTTAAAATAGATGAAAAACAAAACACTAAGATAGCTGCATGGTATTGATTAATAATTTCCTGCTTGCTCAATGCGTGTAATTATTTTATAACGTCTGCATAAAGCAGTACCCAATTATACATACATAATACATATACCACTCGCGAATTTTTGATTACTGGTCAGTATGTGCAAAAAGAACTCTAGGATATTACTAATCAAGAACCACGTCCAACTTATTTAATATTAACTAATAATATTGCGAATTACTAAGAGCACAAGTTGAAATTATATTATTCTAATAACCAAATATATTCATAATTCAAATAAAATGCCACATTTTACATACAAAGCCAGATAATGCATTGATATTGCTCCATTTCTTTTTTAAAATAAAATTTAAAAAATCTGTATTTGTACATCGTACAGGATACTTCGCAGATCAACTGTCCGTGGCACAAGAAATCAGAGGTAATCTAACGATAAGAGTGAAAAACGAATCACGTGGGTTCCATCTAAATAACCTCAGTTATGCTGGTCCGATCGTAATGGGAGTAGGAGGTAATGATAACATCTTATAAAAATTTTTAAATGATATTGTCCTCTGTTTAAATTCTATACATCAAAAACTATGTCCCTGTTTCAAAACAACTACTTCAAACAGTTTTATTATTCACAATCTCCGTATTTAATTTCAAATGCAAAGATTTTTCGAAAGAAATTTCGGCGAAATTATAAATTACGAATGAAATTATGTCAAAGAATATAAAATTTTTAATACATCGTTTAACAATTTATCAATCACAGCTAAATATATCTCTAAAAAAAAATTATAAAAGACAAGTGATCTAGAATATTATAGAATATAATAGCAAGTGGGATAAATTATATATTGTTAAAACTTTAATATATTTAAATAATGTTTGATCGTGATTGAAACAATGCTTGTACATTGTGCATAATATTTGTTTTTTGGAAAAAAATGAAAAAAAATGTTTGCCCCCAGAGAGATTTGAACTCTCGACCCCTGGTTTACAAGACCAGTGCTCTAACCCCTGAGCTATGGAGGCTTGACGATTACGAGCGTCTTGAGAACTCCTTACACGGTTCTTTATACATTTATTAAAAATGTATAAAATATATATAAAAACTTCAATACAAATTAATTATTATTTATGCAAATATAACATAAGACAATTTCTCTTTAAATTGAAATAATTAAATAACTCTTTTTTCAATATTTAAACGTATGTGTTATGATTAAAATTTAAATTTTCTACTTTGAAATTAATAAAATAATTATAACAAATTTTTATATAATTAAATAATTGTTTATATTGATATGTATATGCAAGATCATTACTAATATTATCTCACAATTTTATTTAATATAAAATATGACACAAGTTGAAATATATTCCTAAATTAACACATATAAATGCTTTTTCTCGACATCCAACATCACGGAAAAATATTCAAAAGCCTTCTCGCACCACTTAATCCATCTATTATCGCTTTGTTCTCCGATTCGCTTTACGAATTGATTTTTTTCTTCACAGAAGAATAATTTAAAAAGAACTAATTATCAGCATATTCTGTAACGTTCCTTTTAATTTTCGATCAAATCTAAAAAAATTTCTCCAATCATTCGAAGTGCGCTATGTTAATAAAAAATCGCAATTAACTTTCTTTTTAACGTTGATAGTTAATCAATCATTATCATTAAGGACTGCCGAATTAGGTATACAATTTTACTAAAGCGCGATCTACAAATAACACGATGAAATCTCACAGGTTTTATCGTAGTAGCAGCCTGTGTAATGACCTTCGAGGCTCGTGATAACGCTGCCAAAGTGGTGCCGGCCCGTTTTCGCTTTAATCAAACGTCGACAATAAAATACACGAGAAATCAACGGAATCGTAGGTCTACATCTAGTCAAACGACCAAATGGGATCACCAACTCGGTGTATTCAAAGTAAACAGAAGTCCAAGTCCAAGCATACACGAAGTCTCTAGGAAACAATTGACCGCGGAGTTCTTGCAATTCTCTAAAGAACTGAGCGAGAAACAGACTGGGCACTCAATTAAGAAAAGCCCCAGTGCACCAACGTTAATTGAGAAGAAATCACCTCGTAAAAGAACACCGAAGTACGCTGGATGCGCGTTATTAAATCCAGAATTGTTACAGAGGCATGCTCTTTCTGTTGATAATCCAAGCTACAGTCCTCATCAGGTATAACAAGAATACAATAGCCGTATATTCTTTGTTAATAAACAATTAAACTCATAACAATTGAACAACAAATTGAACAATTTTGACGAAGATCGTTTTTGTCATGAGAGTTTATTATAAAATTGGGACATAGCTAACGTGATTTTTTGAATAGGTCAGCAGGGAAAGTTTGGATCAACAAAAAATGGGAGGCAGCCAAGTTTCAATGGCGATGGATTTGCACATTCCTAATAAAGGTCCAGTTACATTGAAAGTTAAAGATAGATCGGATACCGCGAGACGTCATCAACTGCTTCGGCAAACGAAAGTTGATTATGTCGAAGAAGTTGAAGAAGCAGTTAAATCCCCGACGGGTCGTGGTTATTCGCCTAAGTTATCAGGTCAGTTAGAAATTGTGAAGTAAAAAGATCAGCCGACAGTAATGAACTTTTTAACCCATTTGCATCATGGCCCTAATTAAGAGGACTGGTCCCTATCACCGCGCGCAGTCAGTCGTAGTTACAGTAAATGACATCCGAATTCTTCATGGAGTTTACTGAAAATTTACTGTTCAAAACGATTGGTAGACAATGTTACTTCGCAAACATCGCATCTTACATTCTTTATAACAGAGGAAAAAAGTAAAAATTATTTATTTAAAAAAAATTATTTAGATTAAAATGGAAATTAAAAAAAGCAGTCGCAGCGCGCGTAATAATCCGCGCTTGGTAATAGAAGACAGTCGTCCGATTGCGGAATAATCCGCGCTTGGTGATAGAAGACAGTCGAAGCGTGCGGATTAATCCGTGCTTGGATGCAAATGGGTTAATATTAACCAACCAACCAAGGACTAAGCAAAGAAATAATGTGCAAATGCAATATTATTACGAAATATATTCGAATAATAAATACTTTCAAACATAAAAGCAATTTCTAAAAATAAAAGTATCATAATGCTATAAATACAAACGAATTCTTAGAATCCACTTTCATAATCAACATTGCAAATGAAATATCACATTCGCGTAACGTTGACTTGTAATAGGTTTATGACATTTGTTATGAATGTTCAGTTATTTTTCTTTGCAGGTGCCTACAGCAAATACCCCGACGATTTTGTACCGAGAAAAAGAAACTCGATAGACATAAGATTATTTGAGGAATTGACCGTGTCGAAAGATCTTACAAAAATATCCCCCAGAGATTTCCGTAAAATCTCCTCGCCGAGCTTCCATAAAATGTCATTTGACAAAGCTGGAAGCGAACGTAGAATTGAAAGAATGATGAGCCAACGTAAAGCTAGCCTGGAATTCAGGAAGAGTCCCGATTTTCGCAGAGGAGATTATAGGTAATATTAAGAATTATTTAATAACATGTTCCGAATCGTACAGATGCCGAAAGTTGTTACGGAACTTTACAATTTTCATTTATTAAAAAAATATCCTTTCTATATTTCTTACCTAGTATTTTAATATTTTTCGTCTTTGATGATTATCACAGACAACCATAATGCGAAACGTGTTAATCTTATATCAAGTAAAAAATAAACAAAAGGGATATTCTAAACTATTTAATGAATTTCTCCTAGAAAATTGTCAGTGGACAGATTCTCCATTGATTGCACGAAATACCTATCTGACGAGGTGGAAATGAGGTCAAGGGCAAGCAGTGGTGAAAATCTAAAACGACAACGACAAGCGAAACTGCACCATTCTAGGTCGGACGACAATAAGAGAGCATCTTTCGAGAAACAGCAGAAAGACGCGCAATCGAGCAGATACTCTTTGAACACGCAAGCCGTTATCGAAAGTGGCGGATCCGAATCCGAGTTCAAGTACTTCACAGCAGCATCTCTCGACACTGAAGAAAGTCGAGCAGACAATTCTGACGATAGCCATGCAATCGATGTCGATGAACCTATCGCCGCGAATGTATCGTCCGATGGACCGACTGAAGTTGATGCCTTACTTGAGGAACCTGAATTAGAAAATGTCCCGGAGATAGAGGTAGAAACGCCGAGGGACGAATTGGACGAGACCGAAATACGCAATGAAGTTTCATTAATAACCGAAAATTTGATATGTAACAATCAAGTATCGAAGAAACAAGAACAGAAAATGAATATTCGTAGCGATGATGCGATATTGCATGATTTTGTAAAAAGCGAAGGAACTACTTTATACATAGAGGATGACGAAGTTTGAAGAAACGATACTCTCAATTAATGGATTAATTACCTATAAAAAAATAATTGGATTGCGAGATATAAGAGATATACGATTACTTCGAATGATTGAAAGAAGAAAAGCTTCGCAACAGGTAAAACTGAGAAATGTAAAGGCTGATTGTGAACAAATTTACACGAATGAATCCCAAAGTTTTGAGTGAAAATAGGTTCGCATTTTCCACGTTAGATACACGTTTAGTAGGATACTGTGAAATTGTTTGTTGTAAAAGGTTGATACAATCACTTGTTATTTGATAACGTATTCCTTAGAAAGGTAAATATTCATAATATTGGATATGTAAGTTTAATGGAACATTGCGTGAATTAGTAAAATTACAGCCACATTTAGGCAAGATAGACTTACAAATCTAGATATAGTTTTACGTGCAAGTTTGTTACGATCATATTTTTACTTGTAATTTAGACAAAATTTGAATCAGGAATAAGTGTATTGACTATTAAAATTAGAATAATTGCTTTTTAAAAGATAAATATTTTGCTTAATATTAACGAACTCACTCCGATTCTTACGTTGTTTCACTGTATCTTATTTTACGATTCATTATATAATTAAATATTCTATCTTTCAATTTCGAATTATAATATACAGTAACATAATATGTGCTCAATGATCTCAAAACATAGTATAAGTGAAGCTAATATGGCTTTTCACAAATTGCGTTCTGTTGCAAGACAATCATTTTCAAAAGAACATTATTTTCTTGACGAAAGAAACATGATAAACATAAAAGCTTGCCGCGATAATGACAAATAATATACCCTCTTATGTGATCGATCAATCTGTACAAAATTAACATTAACCTATAACGAAGGTACATAAAAGTTATGTTGAAATTACGATACATATTTCTACCGAGAATAATCATACAAATCTTTTACGCTGTATTCTTTTTACATTATACAATTTTCTCAATGTTTATGATACGAAAAATAAACCGAAAAGACAATTGTAACGCGAGAATGTTGAAAATTATTCACGTGATTTCATATTTGGCAATGTATAAAAAGCCTTTCAAGTCGCTTTAAAAATATTTGACGTAAATACATACATGCATTTCAAATATTTCGAAAAAATTGTTGATATGTATTTGTAGCGAAATTTTACTAAAAATGTATTTTCCAATTTTTAACACATATGATAAATTGTATTACCATTACTCAATCTATATTAGCTATTAAACGACTGCTACAAAAAAATATATACAATATATATATATATGTATAAGAGAATGCGTTGGCATTTCAAACAACGTATTTCTTAAATTGAAACGATAAACGATATATTAAACAATATAAAGAAACAATCAATGTATTTATGACATTTATATATGACACGGTTTTGTCATATCGTATTAAACTCGTTTAAATACGTATGACGTACAATGTTATATTTACACAGCATTGAGCTGTTCCTTGTAACACATTTGTGAAAGTGCAGTAATTCAAAAAGAATTAACTGCCAAAATCTTTCTTGTTCTATTGTTAAACGTTTCACGAGTTGAGGCCTATTTCATTATACCTGCATAAAATATCAAAATCGTTCTTAAATTCCATGAAAAAATACTTTTCCTTGGATGATATAATAAGAACGAAGGAATTAAATGAATTTTGTAGGTATACTCGAATCGAGTGTAAAAGAAAAGAAATGTAGCAAAAATGACAATCCATTGACGTCGAGTGATATACCGTATATATGTTGTTTTTTAAAAACAGAGACTTAGCCAAATGAATATAAAAATCTATTTTTATATCTCTCGTACGATGATATGGTGACATTGATAAAACACAATTGAACATATTAAGTCAGCATATAATGAAAAACAGCGTTCTATAGTTTAATTTATTTTTAGTACGAATAATATACATATGGAATCAGTAAAACAGCATTTGTACGTGTAGAGAAATTTCTTCGTTTATTTTTATTTGATATTTTGCACTAAAAATTGATGATAAAACTGCTGAGACACATTTTCTTGGTAAACGGAATAAAACGAGAAGGGAAGAATTGAGTTTGTTCAGAAAACAAAAAGTTGTTTATTATTCGAGTTTGAATGGACCAATGGTTAAAGAAATATAAATGTAAAAATGATAAATCTCCGATAATATTTGGAATATTATTTCTCTGGGCTAATATGTCCCACCTATATGTACTTACTTAGGGAAATCTTTGTTAAATATTTTGTGTATATACGTTGAAAGCTAAAATTTATTAAAATTTTTAGTTATGTACATGTTACAAAACTGAAATATTGTTGAACATTTTTTCGTATAATAAAATAATTTTTTTTAACTTTTATGAATAAAATTATTAAAAGCATAACTTTGAAGGAACAAAATATCTATATCGTTTTTTTTAAATTTACATAATAAGAAATTTTAACTTTTGAAGTATAATTTCATATACACGATGAGGTGCAATGCAATTTCAAAATGATGCATTCAATACTGGGGTTGCTCTGTTAATTATTCATACTGATAACATGTAAATATACGAAATACACAGTTAACAATTAACAATAAAAACATAATCAAGCTGTGATGAAATTATAAGTAAATAAGGGTTAATAACAATAGGAAAGATTGCTTGGTATTATCGTTAGTGTTGCAAATTCGGTGCAAAATTTCAAGGTATACAATTGAACTCAAGAAAAGCGGATTGTATTATTAACGACTTAAAGATACTCATGGAATACATGATTAATGTCAATTTATATATTTATTACTATGAAATTTGAAAATGTGTAGAAAGATCAATTTCTTAAAAGTTTAATAATAATATATTTAGTTCGTTTCTAATTCAAAACATTTTGTTTAAATTAAAGACTATTTCTTACAGAATTAAGAACTACGTATGATGAATACTTAATCTTTTTTTATATTACACGTAACATTATTCCTAAATGTCTGTATTAAAATCAAATGAAGGCAATAAATGTGCAATATAAACAACTTGTTTAAAAAATGTAATTCTTAAAGAATCATTATTTTACGTCCATGTTGTAGAGCAATAAAGAAACATATCAAAAGAATTTCCGATTGACAATTGAATGTGCACAAAATCTGTACTCAAGGGTATCTTTTGCAGCACTAACAATGTTCTTTGCTTGACATAAGCGGTTTTGTTGCAAGCCAATTGTATATTTAGCAAGTATATTGAAACAAATGAATATTGTAAGATTCTGGACTCAATGTAACCTTTGCATGCTGATTGTTGTAACGTCTCAATAAAACAACTTCGAAAACATAATTTGTATATAAATTATTACTTAAGAGATATAAAAGCGATTGCATACTAGGCGTGAATCATTTATCTTTTTAAAATACCTACTTACCGATTGCGGGGCAGCATTCTATCTTCATGTTGGTAACTCTCATAATTGCAACTTTTCTCCGTTCATTTCTGATGAAAGGAATCCGACTAATCCAACAATCGTTAATATAAGTCGTCGTTACTACATCTTCCTTATCTATAACATGCAAAAGAATTTCTTTATCATGTATATACATAAGTTATTATTATAAGTTATTAAATGTTTCCTAACTGTGATCATATATATAAAACCAACAAAACATAAAGAATGTAAATGCGCATATAATAAATAAACGGCAAATAAGAACTTAACACTAATTCAGGTTGATTTAAATTTCTATTGTCTCAAATATACAATTAATCTATAAAAACAATTTCAAATTTCTACATAATTGAAATATATTAGATCGAATTGCATAGCTATTATAAAAAATACGCCAGTGTTGACAATGCTATAGCAGATTAATTTTTAAAAGACAGTATGAAAGTTTGTCGGTAGAGTAGAAATAGATTGCACACGTATGCAACGGAATACTGAACACTAGGTGGCGGAAAGTATTCCTATGGTGATACCAGACAGGTAAGCAACGGCGGGAACTGGTAAAAGAGCGAGAGAGGACTTATCAATATAACGGTCGAAAGTAAGATAGACTTGGTGAGGGACCACAGAACACGGTCCAAGTAATACAGTAAGAGTATAATACCTTCGTTCGTTTGAGCAGTACACTGCTGGACGCCATACTCAGCGCGCGTGGTTGTTTCTCTTTGCTCAAAATATGCAGGGTCTATGATACTTTCATTTGTTGTTATTTAAAGTGCATCTCATAAAAAAAGTGCCAAAAGTTCTGCCTCCAGCAGGGATGTTTTGCCATCGGTAACGAAACTTCCTAAAGGGACAGAGGAACAGAATGACGTCCGAACGATTTCACAGGTGAATTTCCTTTTATACGAGCAACAAACTTTGTGCATACCTTTCTGAGTTTTCATGTTTTTCTTTCTCTACCAATGGTACGCGGTACGCTTTAATATACTACAACAAGATATCTATCTAAGATTCAGGAAGCAGAGAAATGTCGTGGAGCCAGGTTCTTGTCTCTGGCTAGAGTGAAAAAATGACATGCCTGGTTAACCATGAGAACGAAGTATTGCACTTTGAAATCTTGACCACCAACTACAATTCGATAAGAAATCAATCGAAGAAATTTATTGTTTCATAATCACTGCAACATCACAGTTCAAAATTCACTTATTTTTATTTTCTAGTTTCATATATAGGTGTAGATATTTCTGTTCTTTTTTTTCTTTTATTTTTTTTTTTTTTGCGACAATTATAAAAAACAGGTCTTTTATTAATATAAATTAACTAGTACATTCAAAGATAGTACACGGATATTAATTGATTTAATAACAAAATTTTGGTAACAATACTGCATCATTTAATATAAGTGATACGTGCAGTATAACTGAATGAAAGAATTTAAAAAATTTGAAACATACCTACTTACCCAGAACTGTACAATGGCTATGATCATGTAAGTACTATCTCATCGGTATATGTACATCATAGCACGCGTGCGGAATTTATGCATGAGAACACCTTTGCTTTTATTTGATTCAGCAGGAAGATTTATCATCCAGCCCACTTCTACGAGCACCAGTTGTATAATGTATACTCCACTTCTGAATATCACCTTTCACTGAAAAAAGTATCCATTTAATTAAAAGGTGCAATAATTTACTTTTCGAATAGAAATATTTAATAAACTAAATCATTATTTTGAGAATATAAAATGTAAATCGTCAATGCTCTTCCTAATGAATAACACATATGCAGTTGAGTCCCACGAACTCTGTTCATCTGAAATATCTTTGTTATTTCGAACAATATGCGAAAGTATTACGAATTAAAGTTGTAGGATTTAAAGAAATACATACATATGGTAGCAGATAATGGTTTCTTTACATGTAGATGCACAGGGAAGATAAGGAGATCAATTTTATTTTTTTAAATGCGATATCCAATGTTTCATATTTGAGTTCGGTACCATAGCGGATTCTGGGTATAAAAGAAAGGTACATTTATCCCAAACCTTGCCGTTTTTCAGATATTTGATTATGTTCATGTTTTTACTTTCGTTATGAGTCATACTGGAAGATGTACGTAGTACTTCAAATACGAACAAATAATAGACATACGAAGTGGTACTGTTGTGCTTTTGATACCATTTGTTCATTTTAGAAACATTTTCGCGTATTGTTTGAAATAACAAAGATATTTCAGGTGGACAGAGTTCGTAGGACATATTATATTTTCTTATAAAATTTTATACATAATTATATACAATTATTATAATTTTTAAAAATAACAATTAAGAATCTCATCTAATTTAATAAAAGTAATCATTTCTCTTACAACACTTCTACATACTTTCATTTAAGTAAAATCAATACGTGTCAAGATGTACTCATGGTTAATGATTTGTAACATAGAGAAAATTATCATGCAAGGAGCTCGTTAGAACTTTGTATGTACTTTCTCTGACATCTTCGCTCGTATTTTTCATTTAGGACTCTTTTCTCATTTCTTTTTTTCATATTACAAATAGACTCGTACATCTTTAAAAATATATAAAATAAAATAGAGTAATGTCAAATAATCGAAGTGTTAAAAAGTGAATGTAAACTTTAAGCGTTAAATTTCATTATATATATATACATATATATACGAATATAAAATCTTGTATAATAATTCTTAATTAGGGAAAGACTAATTAAAAGAAGAAAACTCGACCGAAGGAGAAAACGATGACGTGCTATGTCACATTATCATGACACAAGATATGCAGTTTAATTCATAAGTAGAGCTAGGAAATTATCAAGAAACGAGATAACTACATAGTAATGAAATATCTATTACTTTTAAATACAGCGGAAAGTGCTCCTACAACAAAAGATAGTAATTATTTAAAGACTCAATGATCTTTTAGTAGAATACAACTTCTTTGTAATTCTAATTGTATTATATGTCAAAAGAGATAACTTCATTTATTATAAAATTTATAATCTTGATTATTAATGTCTGTCATTAAAAAATCAAAATATTTTTGCATCGAATATCATTGGATATAAAATCATATAATTGAAATATTTATCTTTTAAAAAACATACTATAACAGAATTCTTCAGCGGTTATATGTGATCAGTGATTATTTGAAAATAATTGTTTTCTCTATAGAGCTGCACGCGATGGCGCCTTAGACATCTTAAAAGAAGCAACAAAAAAGGATTGTAACGCGCGGGATGACGGTGGAATGACCCCTACATTATGGGCAGCCTTTGAAGGTCATATAGATGCTCTGAGACTGCTCGTCGCCAGAGGGTATACTCGCAAAACTATTTACTTATAAACACATTCGAGAAACATCCATACGCATCACAGGGTTTCTACGAAACTATACTATATACTATACTGTACTGTACTATACTATACTATACTATGCTATACTCTTTTTACAAGTTACAATTAATAACTAGTTTATTTCAAAAGAAGACTTTATCGCTGCATGTGCATGTTTATATTAATTTACCATATCACTTGCAATAGCTCGTGGAAAATAGAATCTATAAACAGAAACGATGTAATACCTCTCGATTCTTGGATGAACAGTTTTATCGTCAAACATTTCTTATTTCTGGTTACATTCCTATTTCTGCATCTGCGCACTAAAACAGAAAAGGTTCGCGGTAAAATGTAACTGCTCACGCATGCACAGACGATACTTTTGATGTAATTTTTTGCACAAAATATTTTACATCGAAAATGTAAATTTCTTAATAAATATGAGATATAAATATTAGATAAGATAAATTAAATATAAATATTATATTTTGAAACAAATAGTTCAATTAAAATATTCAAAAATCTCATTGCAACAAATTTGGTCCTATTATATTGTATTACCGATTTTTTTAACAATTTCTATTTATGGCATCTTGTAAATTTATTACTTAAAAAAGTAGACTTATCAACATGTAATATACGAAATTGAAGAAACTTATACATATGTATCTTTAGTTAACCTTGAAAGTCACATGTAAATTAAGTACGAGGCCGTTATGGTTAGTGAACGCGGATACTTTAACAATACTCCATATGAATAATATTCACAAAACATGAAAAAAGTTGCATTAATCGCTGAAACGTAGATTACTTTTAAAACATACCTCTAATATGAAATATTCGTGGTTTCCTTTTTCCTTTAAGTACGTACATGTATGAATATACACGAGAGTTTTGTATTAAACGATGACAGATGTGCGAAACCGGAAATATATGCTATAATCTGGCATCTATCGACCCCACGAACGGAAATTACGGCCAAGCAAGCACCGATGGAAAACAATCGAATCGGAGTGGGAAACAATACGAACGGAACAAAACGCAGGGGAACGGAATGAAATGGAACAGGGGAACAAGGAATTGCCATTCATGTAATCATTTAAAATCGTTGTTGGACGTTAACCTTTTCTAGTTAAAATATTTACTTACCCATTTTATAGACAAAATAAAATGCAGAAATTCTTACTTATTCTTGAAGTAACAGAAACATTTAATAATTCGATCATTGATATTAATACGATCACTTTCTATCGCGACATTTGAAATATTGAGCAAATAAATCAAATATCACTATAATTAATCAATTATAATTAGCAGAAATATAAATTTATATAATATTTAAAAAATGTAAGAAATCATGTTTTTAATAATTATCTTTAAATAATAAATCATGAAAGATATACATTATCACAAAATATTCAAATTATATGGATTATATGTATTTACATATTAAGCTTAAATATTTTTAAATACATACATAAAAAGAGTAATGTTTGATCACTACGATAAAAGATATAAAATCTAGTATAATATAAAATAGTCACATTTCTTACACGTATTGCACTTACTGCTACTTACATTATTATATACGGATAGCATACGGTTTCATATAGCGTGTACAGTATCATTTAATAACATAATATGTATAAAAGGGTAAATGCATTTAATAGAATATTACTATAATTTTTCTATTCAGGTGTCTTCTATTATTTGTTTCAATTTCACAAATGTTCTATTTCTCAAGATTTATTTTGGATGATAATTCTTATGGGATCTTTGAAAATACCTTACGACTGTACATTATTTCATAGGATCAGCGACGATCCATGAAGAGCTGATATAAAAGCTGAAAGACAGCACGTGCCTTATTATGAATAAGATCATATGTCGTTCGACTGGCTTCAGTGTGGTCGACGAACGATAGAAATTCGATATAAGACCTGGTATCTTTCCGGAACTTTGTTCCGCTCGTGTGTCATTGCGTGACAGGATGTAATGCTACAGGACTCATTTATTCCCTCCATTCGTTTTCGAAGGTCAAATCCCCTAGGGTAAAAATATATATTTTCAACGACAATTGTAAAAATACAAACTATTACTACGTCGTTCAAATTTGTCAATAGGAAAATAATGACACCACATATTATACAAGCTATATTATTTTAATTACATTCCATTTTACATAATCCCTTGTACTTCAAAACTTTAAAATTAAAAGTTAATGAAGATATTTACAAAAGCAATATGGAAATGAACACGCAACTTCATCCTTGTGAATATATCGGCCGAGTAACAAGTAGCAGATGTGGAATAATTTGTATTTTAATAACTTTCTTTGTAGGGGGGATCCCGACAAAACCGATTATTTTGGTAATACGGCCCTTCACCTGGCAGCGGCAAGGGGTCATGAATATTGCGTCAAGTTCCTCGTGAAATTCGGCTGCAATATTTGGTCATTGGATATCGACAGGCATTCAGCTAGAGACTTGGCTGCTATAAATGGTAGAGAGATGACTCTTCAGTTTCTGGATCTTGCTCAAGCTGATCAAGAATTAAATAATCGCAAAAAGAGTCGTTTACTTCGAGAAAAGGCAGAAAAAGATGCTGAAAAAAGGTATTTATACAATTATTTAAATATGTACAAAAGAAGTATATAGATATAAGAATATATAAAAGAGTATAGTAAAAAAATGTTATACCTCAACACTGATACAACTTCCACTTTCAATTTTTATCATCATCAATTATGTATAAAACAGGTTAAAAGAATATATGAAAAAACAGAAGATGGCGGAAATCAGAGCTGAAAAGGAACAGAAAAAGTTATTAAAAGATCGAACGAAATTGGATTTAGCTACGGTTAACGAAACCGGCATTCTACCTCACAAACCCAGTATGTTGACCTTCAAAGGTCGAGTGAAGCCTTCACCAACATTCAGCGATATCGTTGGCACTACTGCAAAGAAACAAGGCAGTGCAGTATGCAGAAAAGCTTTAGCGAGAAAAGCCGTTGATGATTTCAAAGTAGTAGAGGTAAAATAAATATTTAAACTTACATTTTTTTAAGCATAATTGTAAATAACTAAAAAACGAATTTTAATACCAGCGAATAAGTTTATTAGTGTTCCTTTGAACATAATTCAATAATATAATTAAAAATCAATATTGAATCTATTTTATTCATATGTATAATATTTCTTTTATCAAAGAGAATTAAGCTGTGTTCTTTCTGATTAAACATTTTTAGATTGAAGTAAATGGAAAAAAATCGATACGTAGTCTCACTGGTCTTAGAAGAGATTCTGAAGTAATGTACGTAGGAACATACGAAACGCAAACTCAACAAGCAGGAAGGAGAGGAAAGATCTCTGATGTTTGGGGTACACTAAGCAAAGCACAAAGTACTCCTGATCTCTTGGGCGATCGATCCTTTGACGAAGATACCGAACAAGATGACAGAGAAGATATGGATGGCGTAGGAGATAATGTTTTGCTGCAGGAACCGGCAAGTATCTTCAATCGACCTGGTTTTGGATCGGTAGCATTTCGAAGAGCGGTAAGTTTATGTATTATATTTTTGCATGGTAAAAGAGACTAAACGAGAAATGCCTATTAATTAATTTAAATGTTGTAGCGTGATATTTTATGATATCTTATATGATTACGGGACATTTTAATTAATTCACATTATGATTTCACGAACATATAAAATTTTTATTGTGAAACGTTCTTTATAACAACCATTCACAGAATACGGAATATACCTTAGCGTGCTCTATTTTTGTGATTATTTTACTTCACAACACTTATTAATGTTATAATGACATACATAGCTGTAAAATTAAATGATTACACGGTCACTGCTCGCGATAATTGTTTTAAATAGTTACATTCCACCCAATTTGATTATATTACTCATTTCTTCAACGATATTAAAGACGTTGAATTCGTAATGCATTTCAAATGCAAAATTAACAACAAAAGATATTAATATATTCATTTAAAGAATTTGTTAATATTACAATGGATAGATAATAGAATAATAGTTCATTAATATTATTGAAATGTCTCAAATATATGATTTTATTTAAAGCAGTGTATAGAAGACTGCTGTTTTCTAACTTTAGATAACAACTACTTTCGATAATCTACCAGTCTCGCAAGTGGATGCACATGAACAAAACGGTAACTCTTGCGTGAATGGTTCTGTAAACGGATCTATAAATGGTCATAGAACCAACTCAAATGGGCACAACGAAGAAATCAGCATAGGAAGCGCAGGTAGTTTAGCTCGTCGACAAAGTATGTGGGATGATGATTTACTTTCAGGTAAAATCCTTTATATTGCTAAATTCTGTTGAAAATTGTTAATATATTTATATGTTTGTTAAATTTTTATCTTAAATACTAATAATTTATATAAAATCATATATAATTATAGAGGAAGAAACCGATGAGGAATGGACACCATTGCAAAGATTTTTAGTTGCCAATAATCTTTCATCGGTACATCCGGTTTTAGAATCAGAACAAATTGATCTAGAAGCACTAATGTTACTAACTGAAACTGATATAGCGGCACTTAAACTTCCACTTGGACCTAAAAGGAAATTAATGAATGCAATAGCTAACAGAAAAAGAGCATTAGATGCCCCAGAAAATGTCATTAAAGATAGTAGACTGTGAAACTTGAAATATTACTGAGGAAACAAAAGAATATTAGCTTTATTTTCGAATATTTTAATCTTGCCTAATAAATTGCTTAAGTGCCTATTAAAAAATTATACAACTAATTTCTAATACAAAACTAAATTGTATACAACATATAAAAAATCAATACGAACAATTGCACTTACGTTTTAATTATAGTTCGTATAAAATTTTGCGTGATTGTATGATTAAAGTTATTTTAATTACACGGATGTATAGGTGTTATAAGATTACATTATTTTTTGCTATAATCAAATCATAAGACGCGATGTATCGCTCCTTGCCATTTTCCTTATAATTAATGTACTATAAAAAATCTACTCATTTCCGGAAAAAATTACAAGCCATAAAAGTATAAATTGGTAATTCACTGTATGGACGACATCATGCAAAAATCCTAATTTTTTGCTTGTATGGTGCCTTAAAACAGTAGAATACATTACTAAGTTAATCAATGTAAATGAGAATGTAAATGCCAATTTAATAGAATGTATCTTTATAGATTCTTTAGACAATAGGATAGGTGAAATTAATTTTTTCTTATTGGTCATATAAATACAATATACAAAGTGTACAAATCGCATAAAATTAAAACATGTAAATATGATACAAATAAATATTGAAAACATTTTATAAAATAGCCTTATTTTGTAAAAAATATATTAATAATTTGTACACAAAAGGCAAATACTAACAATATAATAATATTTGTTTCTTTGTAATTTTATTTGTAAATGATTATCTTACAAACAAGAGACGCAAAAATATACAAGCTTCTTATAGTCGCAAAAAATTACAGCACCATTTCTCGCCTCGCCGCGAACAGACATTTCATGTTCTCTTACGGTTTTTCCGTGTTCGTGCAAGTAGAATTTGGTGATACATTTGTTGACAAAAAAGTACATCACGTTGCGATTAATGTGCATCAGAATAAAAAAAATGGTTTGTAGAAAATTTGTTGGTGCCCTGTGTTTGTGACACGTACGCGTTTCTACGCACCTGTATGATTAGCGTACGAACTACCATTATTGTGAAAAAGATATGATACAGAAGTGATTCTCGCGATCTCACCTACTAAGGCTACCCGATTAATCGATTAATAAATAATAAATATTGATGTTTAACTTGTCCGATTATTCTAGAGTACTATCAATTTATTAATATAAAAACGGATTAATTTATTTTTACTATTAATCGATTAATTTCAGAGCCCTATAAGCTATGTCTTTTGTTTCTATACACAACAGTCGGTCTTGCATAATGGCAATTTCATTGGAAACTCCTTTTGGCAGCAAGTATGAATGACAAATTTCATTAAAGAAACACGGAAGTCATCGATTCACAAAAAGGTTACTTATAACGTAAAATTTAATTTCTTCATAAAAGATATGATATTCATATCGTTTCCTATTCATTTACAATCTCAAAATATTTACTTACAAAAAGTATCACCTTCTAGCAGTTTTCGTTATAAATGACAAGAAATTTTAATAAACCCGTATATTTTCTTTTGAAACTATGCACAATATTTTGCACTGACTGTATAAATAAAAAATATTGTATCAGTATAAAAGACAACATAGATTACTAACAAGATTAACTTCCTATGAGAAAGGGAAAGCTCCCTATATACGTGGGAAAACTTAGTTTGCTGATCTCGAAGTGTCGTCTCACGTGTATGAATAGTCTTGGATTATACAAGGTAGGAAAATGTCCGTTATAGTAACAAATTCTTGCAAATAGTCGAACAAGTAACACGTTATTAGATTATAAGCAAATATCGATTTTCTTACGACCAAAAGCAAACCTCTCAAATATAAATCGAAAATATCTCTTTGCTAAGAAAGGGAAAATAAAGATGACAATGCCTGTACAAAATGACTCGATGTTCCATCATTGACTATTATTTTCTTATCAATAACGTATTCCTAAGTATGGCATCTTCAGCGTGTTACTTTCTTCTATGTAAATGTTTAAGTAGAATTACCTTTGTACGAAAATCTACCAAGAAATGAATCAGATCAATAGAATATTATCGTCTGAAAAACTTAAAAACAAATAATGCGACTAAATTTTTTACGTACAAAGATACTTCTCGATATAGTACTATACATTTCGTTTGAATTGAACTTTCAAAAACGTGACCCTGCGTAACCAAAGTGGTCAGGAAAATTGAGTCAAGTGGAATCCTGGGTGTTTTATTAATTGCCGATCATATGATAAATATTATTAAAGCTATCGCATAGTTATCGATATCAATAATGATAATATTAGCAATACCCCTAAGGCTATTGTTTATCGTTATCATTATAAACGTACGCTATATTTACAACTGAATAACAATTTTTCGCTTGTTTCCGGAACGGTGCTCAAACGATGTGAAGAAGGAAACAAACAGAAACAAGTTTGCTCCTAAGTGATTTTCGAAGAACGAATAAAAGGAAATTCGAAACGTGAATAGGAAGAATGAACTTTGTTCTTAAATAAATTTATAGGCAGTTCGATTAAAACACTTTCGAATTTCCTATAATTGATGATCTTCAAAATTCAAGTAGAAGCAGTTAAGAGGCACAACACTAGAAATAATATACATGTACAGTGACCTTATAATTCGAGTGATGAATCACTCTATTTCAACTTCTCCCTTTGAACATAATGCTTCTTATAAAATATGCACGTATACGTACAAATACGCATATATACATTACATGTGTATATGTGTATGTGCATGTACAGCAAAGAGCTGCCTGTGTCTCTCTGATAATGGCTACATCTAAGACGGAAAGCTCGTTTATTGATTAAATCCATACTAGAAATTGTGGAAAAGTAGATACCTTTACATTTTACGGTTTTCATGCTGATTTCGCCTGAGACACATCTTCACTATACACTGCTCAACCCTTTGCTTGTAACAAATACGCAAAAAAATAAAAATCAACTTCGATACTATGATAATCTTCCATCATTGATGTCAAATACAAGAAGATTGGAAGAAACTTTTTATAGAGCTTTTCCACCGATCCGCTAATTTTATCTGTCGATTCTGTTTGATATAAGCATTGCTTACCCTAACTTGCTTAAGATTTATAACTACACAAAGTCTATTTAAGAACCTTTATCAATTAATTACACAATTATGAGCACCCGCGACACATATGGAAAGAATAAGACGTGAACATCATTTTTCAGCATTTTCCTTGAACCTTGCTTCTAAACTCGATCTCATGTTATTTAAAACTTAGGCGTGGATGTCATGACACGTAAAACATGGTAGCAAACACTTTTCGATTGCTTCCAAGGGATCGCACACAAAACAAATAAAGCAGATGCACAATTACAAACAAGACGGATTGCAGAAACAATTAAATATATTATCCAAAAGACATTTTTATGATTCCTCCACATCATATAGAGGTCATACAACAGAAAATGTAGATCCCTTGTTTTTACATAATAAATAAAAATTACAGAATTACAGAAACCAATTCATTAACACATTGTTTTTCATTGCTTTCACTTATGTTCTTATTCTTTCTCCCATCACATATTTCCCTTATATCACCAACAAAAGTCGTATAAAATGTGATCTTTTTATTCACAAAAGCGTCCAAATACGAATTACCTATGATCATTTAATAATCATAACAATATTATAATCAGAGAAGCGATCCTTTGGATTGTGAAAAAACGATCTACAGTCATTTTCTCCCCGTTCCCTTTTTTTCCTATAAAATTACAATCATGGACAGTAATATAATTACAAAATACTAGATCACCAATTCATCACTTGTCAAACATCGCACTCGAACAAATTACGGTATATTATGAACTGACTAAAAAATATCACGAAATATTAGCTGCTAATTTCAAGATACACATTAATTATGTGTAAAGCATGTTTGTTGCAGCTTTTAACATATCATATTATGTTTGGCAAGGTACATACTCTTGGTTTACAAATTGATCAACTAATAATCACATACAGATTTTTGCACAAGAAACAATGACATTCACTCTGTATGGGCACTTTGAATGGTATTTTATAACACGTTTTCATTAGGATACAAATTGTATATATATATATATAAATAAATAAATAATTTTCAAATAAATTCTAATCATTTTTCTTGTAATAATTTTAAAAACTTAAGTTAACAAATTAATATTTCTCCAAACAATGACACAGTAATTTCGATAGCTCAATTACTCCTCGCAATTAAATTAATTACTTAATAATTAAATTAATTGCTCTAATCATTAATAGTAGGATCAAAACTTTAGAGTTGATATTAATAAATAATAATAATAATGTAACTTGGCAAATATTATAACAGTTCAGATATACGAACGTGTTTCATATGGCAATGCAAGTCACTGCCACCTTCTTGAAGTGATTATGTTTAACCGGGAACTATGTAGGGGAGTTGAACCGTTAATAATTAATTTATCAATTGATTAATTAATGGGGAACAAGGGAGCGAGGCTACTTTACACATCGCGCGCCGTTACATGAAACGCGAACGTTTGTGCGTGGGAGATCCCATATCCACATCGTGCGAAGCAGGCCGTTTATGATGTCGAGCGAATTCGCTACTAATAAAGGCTGACAATTCGGCTTGTCTCCCAGCGCGCCGAGATATTGGCGAACCTATACACAATATTTAAAAAGAAATTTTGATTATTTAAAGACAATATAAATTACAGTGAACAGTATTTGAACATCAACGTGAAGATCTTTCCATCATTATAACTAACACAGAATGATTTCAATAATTCATGGTAAGCTTAATTTTTTTTACATTTACTACTATATTGCAACAATTCTTACCAGATAATGCAATTGCTTCTCTAAATGTATGTAATTCAGGATCAGGATCACTACCAGGTAGCGGTGTTGGTGCAACAACCATATTTGGTGATGAACTTTCTGATGAAGGCGAACTACACACCATCATTCTTGGCTTAGGTGAACTTCTGCAAATTTATTAATGCTCATTTTACATCTGTATTACTTCCATTAATAAGACAAACCTTATAAAAGTTATTAGTCCTATAAAATAACACATATAAAAGATTTTATTCATAGTGGAGTACAGTAACATGACATTAATGCCTTTCCCAGCTTTTGGAATTTATTTTATACAAAAACTATAGAAAACGCCTTTATTTGTACATTAAATATTATTAAAGATATTGATACAATACTTACCTGTGCGAATGTGATCGAGGTGGAGGTGGCTTTCCAGCGAGATATGCTAACAGGTCTTCTCTACGAATCATACGTCTCTTTTTCCTAGCCCAATTCATTATTTCTTTACAACGTTTTTGCCGTCCCATTTCTACACCTAATTCACTGCAGCGACGCATGCTGTCCATTGAATCTGTAAAAATGTATGTTACACTTGTATACCAAACTGTGTTAAATATATAACGTATATGATTATCGGCATAAGTAACTAATGAAAAAACGAAAAATTGTTATCCGCATTATTAAGATTAAAAATAAAATTAAAATCTTTTGTAATATGGTCATAAACTTAAATTTAATGTTCATAAAAACAATTAACGTTTTGAAAGAATTATTAGAAATTAAAATAATAATTTAAAAATGTCAATATTAGCTTTCTTTAAATTACAATAGGATAGAACATATCAAACTTTTAACATAAAGAACCATTAAATTTATTCCAAAATAAACAATTCAAAAATATCAATAATTACTTATAAAACAAGCATCATAGTCAACACATATGACACTTGTACTGATAAACATTTGATATTATTTTATTATATGACTCATAATTATCTGCAAGAATGATCTAATTTTCGGGAAATGATAGGAATGTACTTCTGTTTTCTATAAATATTCGTAATAGTCCTGAAAGTTTGCGTCAATTAACAGCTGACCTTCAGTATTGGTCAGCTGTGCAAAGCGTTCTGACGCACATGTACATGCAAACACATTAACAATGTTTGTGAATGTGAATGTATGTTTGTGTGCGGATGACGGCTGTGCAAAGGATGACCGAATAGTAAACCTGTAGATAAAAAAAGAGAAAAAAAAAAGCTGACACGAAAAAAATAATATCGTAAAGAAAGAAAGAAAGATCACGAGAGAAAAAGACAAAATGTAGGTTTATCTTGCTCACATTGTTGACAAGAGAGACCAAGGAAGTGCACGCACCTTTGTACAAAGATGTGACGGTACCTGCGGCAGTCTGGAAGGGTAGCCATAGAGAGACACCCTGCATACGATCTGTAAAAGAGCAAAGCCGAAAGGAACTGGTTACACGATCAGATCGATATGCAACACGCGGCGAAAAAAGGGAATCGAAGCAAACGAGAAGCGTGAACAGTGGCGTATCCTCTCGTACGTCGCACAAAATGGATGTCACGCAAAATGGTAACTACAACGAGGTAGCAAGACGTTCTGCTGCTCGTAAACATCGTATAGAACTCGTTCTGAAGATGAGCAAAAAGGAAGACAGGAACGGCGATCGGTATTATCGTTGAATTAACTTGCCTTTGTACAGCTGGGCGATGGCCGACGCTGTCGTTTGAAAACTTGTCCACATCTGCTGGGAATAGAGTTCCTTTTCGTTATGCAGTTGCGTTTCGTAATCCGGTTCCGTTTCCAGCGCCTCAACGCACTGTTGTTCCCAATTGCTGTACCAGAGATCCATTAGGGGATCCTCTTCACTCCTATCCTCGCTCATGATTTGCCGTCCTCCAGATTTTTTGAGAGCTCAACCCACCTCGCCCACCCACACGCACTCACGATATATACAGAAATCGGGTAACCCTAAACTCCGTCGTATTTTCTCGTTACTTGTATTTCTTTTACTCTATCTCCTCTTCTGCTCGTCTACTTCACGTAACGCGAACACGGTAGCTCGCATGCACACCACCCGAGTCAGGTCGCGGCCATTACGATGAGCCTCGCTCGAGGATCGCACAAGTCTCACGCGCAACGAAACACGAAATACGAATTGGCAGGTTCGAAGAACGAACTAACCCAACGATACATAATCCCTTTTTCATCCCTCGACTGCGACGACGCACTGATCTCTGGCGGTCTCTGGAAATCACTGCTGCGCTCTATTCAAGGCGATCCAGTATCCTCTACTCGTGGTTCTTACCAAAACCATGCACAGTCGATAAAGAAGAATTTGGAATTTTATTCTTTAATATATACATATGCATTTATATTTCTTTTGTCTATACTTATTGATTTGTCTCATTTAAAAAACCTTTAATACCTCTTATATATATAAAATGAAATTAGAATACACTTTGCTTTGATAGTGTATACTTTTTAATATTATGAATTGTTTCTTCTTCAAGTAAAATAATGTAAAAAATTCTGTCATATATACGATAATAACTGTCATTGACCACCAGAAAATATGAGTAGCATTTTATCTGTACTGTAATATTTGAATTATCGATCATGAAATTAACAACGCAATGCGATGTAGTTCGAAGATGTCTCGGAAAGGTGGCGTTGGTTGTTGAAATGACGAAAATAATATGCGGTAAAGTGCAACGTTTTATACGCCGTTCGTGTTTGTATTTCAGCTGTTGAGTCGTACAGTTGTGCGGCTCGTGAGTTGGGAAACGTACGGTTTTATACATCTTTTGCTGACAAAACAAACGTTCTAATTTAAAAATGACAGGGTTTACAGAAAGTGCACTTGTGAAAAGATTAATGGACTTAAATCCCTCTCAACAAAGCATTCAAACACTTTCTCTTTGGTTAATTCACCACAGAAAACATCATCCGACCATCGTGAAAGTCTGGTTTAAAGAGATGTGTAAAGGTACGTGACGCTTGTCGTAAGTATATCTTTGCTATTTATTCTATATTTAAAACTTTGGACACGTGGTCGAATATTATTTTCTTATCGAATTATTTTAAAAAGTATTACAAATCAAATACATGTGAAATAATCTTCGAAAAATGTCTAGGTTAACTCGTAAGTTAGATTTTCGCTACGTAATTATGAACATACTTTTCGTAACAGTATGTCAACTGCAAAATTGTATTTATATCGTTAGTATTTATTTAATACAATCAGAATATGTTATATTTTACATGATATTATAATTTTCAATGTAAAAGTAAAATTCAGTACATAATATGCTTTCACATATACAATGCAATTGTTATTAATTCTTTATATAAATGACATAATTATTTAGAGGTTTTTAAAAATATTTCTCCACTTTTTACATATTAGTTGTTCATTTGTCACATTGTAATTGTATTACATAATATATGTTTGAACTAATTATTTCATAACTGTCATAATTTATTTTATAATAAAGTGTTATAATAAATCTGATTTATTGTATAATTACAACTTTTCTCATATATTACATTTTGTTACAATTTAAATTTTAACAGAAAAAATGCAAATTAGATTATATTTTTTATATACAATTATTTCATAAAATTGATAAATTTATACTTTATCAAGTATTATTATTATTGACATTTTTACAGTGAAGGATAATCGTAAACTGATGTTTATGTATTTGGCAAATGATGTTATTCAAAATAGTAAAAAGAAAGGACCAGAGTTTGGAAAAGAATTTGAGACAGTTTTACCGAAAGCTTTTGAACATATGAAGGGATTTGATGAAAAGACAAGGGAGAGATTAAATAGGCTACTTCAAATTTGGGAAGAAAGAGGAGTCTATGATAAGGCACAAATTGCAGAGTTTAAGGCTGCTTTTACAGATACCTCAAAAGATCCGGGAACGCCACCTCCAAAAAAGAAATTTAAGAATGATATAGAAAAAGTAAAGGTAAAATAAAACACTGATTTCAGTTGATGTTAAGTATAATATTTCTAATTATGTTATGTGTATCATACATTGCAGAAAGATAAAAAGGAGAGAAAGAAATCAGAGACTGAGGTTGAAGTGGATGGAACCAAAGAGCTACATGTAACACTAAGTCCTCGTACTCCTGCTGGAGACCCACCGGAAACTGAGGAACTCATCAAAGCCTTAATGGTTAATACCATTTATAAAAACAACAAAAATTCGGAATATGTATCGTTAGCAATAAACTATCTTATACATAGAAAAATATATGTTGAATCCATAAGGCATATTGGCAAGCATATTTACAGTTTGATATTTCCATCCCCAATAGAAATTTTAATCATTTCATAACCATCTTTTTTATTCTTAATCTACTTCACAATACATTTTCTTTTTTTGTTACTAAAAAATTTTTATTTATTTATTGCATAAATAATAAAATAGTAACATTGGATTTATTTAAAATTTTCCTATATAGCCTTTTTAGTCTTTTTAGAAGTAATCTTATTTAATAAAACGTAATTTTATGTAAAAGAATACCTCACCCTCTTAAATGATCCATTCATATGATCATGTAAATAGTATAAGACAAATACATTAAACATGTATATATACATAAACACATTGAAGGCAATTATTAAAAAATGCCTTCTCTATTTCAGGATTTGGAAAACACAGCATCTTCAGATGCTGGTGTTAGAGAACGTATTGCCTCTTTACCACCAGAAGTTTCTGAAGTTTCGCTTCTTGCGAATTTAGCAGACAGAGCAGCTGCAGATCAATTAAGTGTTGCAGTAAATGAAGCTGCTGCATTGTTAGCAGATTATAACGGACGACTCCAAGCAGAAATGGAAGACAGAAGGAGATTGCTAACTATGCTCAGAGATTACACTTTGGCACAAAGGCAGTTACTTCAACAGGCACAAGCAACGTTAGAAGTATGATTGTACTCTTTTTAGAAAATAAATCACAAATATCTACTAAAAAAGTATATATATGCATATAATATAAAATTTAATAATGTTACAGGACTATAAAGAAAAACTTAAAAAAGTATGCGCTGTCCGATCCGAAGTGAAGTCACACATTTCCAATTTACCTGATTTGACACAATTACCTGATGTTACAGGCGGATTGGCACCACTTCCTTCAGCTGGTGATTTGTTTTCTATGCACTAGCACGTGAGTTTAGAAAACACGATTGCTGAATTATTTTTTAGTTCCATGCATAAATAAATGCAACCATGCTATGTTAGCTTGGTTTTTGTGATGAAATATATCTTATATTATAACTTTATACTTTTCAATATTTAATACATTAAATATTGATCCTCGCATGTAATTACAAAGAAAGGTACTGATAAATGAATATCACAGGATCATTTTACAAAATATTTTAGTAATGTGAATAAAGCAAACGAACCAAGTAATTGTATAACATTTCAGAATTTATAAAACTATAGTGCCAGTCATTTTCAATGTTACATTTCATTTGTAAACTACCTACTTTTTGTTTTTTTAAGCTTTATAAGTAAAATGCAAATGAAAGTTAATTTTTACTAGGATATCTTGAAAAATTAAACAAAAATTTTTGGTCCAAAATTAACAATGTCCCTGCTTTCATATTTTATTCATAAAAAGTATCTGATAAGTTTATAACTTTCAAATATATTACTTGTAAAGAAACATATATTATAAAGAAACAAAACGGAAGAAAAATATGAATAAACATGTCCATTATTTGAAGTTCTAAATGATACAAATTGGAAATTTTGTTTTCAATTTAATTGTTCCATTGAAAACTTCCAATAGAAATGAAAAAGAAAAGTATATATTTATGAAATAACGAAATATATTATATATGTTAAAAATATGCAATTAGAAATTGGCAAATACAGAAAATTTTTAGTTGTCCAAACATTGCTATTAGCAGTGTTAGAATTAGAATGTTACACTTATAATACTTGCTAATTATCCCTTGTATATATATATCGTAGGTAATGTAATACTGGGACTGAGAAACGCGTCTTAAATACATAATGCTATAGTTGATTTTGAATGAATACTGATCTGCGTAAATAAATAATATTGTATATGTAATATTGTACGAAATAAATCGCGTGATTGTGCATTGCGAAAATTGTAATAATATGCAGAATATTAATACGAATAAATGTTTTGATCGTTATAATAGTATGTTTCATTTAATAGTCATAATTCTGCTTTATAGCAAATATTTCAATGTTATTGTTTATGTTTCATTACTTATAGTATGATAATACTGTTTATGATTTAAAATAGTTCAATTGTAATTAAAGTTATTATAAAAAGAAACACACACACGACCAACAAAAATAATAATTAATCTGCATATAAAATTTAAAATAGTACATCACATGTATATTTAATGAATATAACAAAGAATTTTACTTGTTTAAAGTATACTAATAAAATTTATTTTAAATATATATATATATATATACAATTATGATGTTACATGTATCATTTATCTATTTATGAATTTAAATTACTACAACACCTTACGTTTATACTTATATCTTTATACATGTCATAAATATTAATGAAATGCTAAACAAAAATTTTAACATGTATCAACTCTCTGCAAATATATGGGAAGAAATATAAATATTATATATTTGATTGAAAAATATTCACAATATTATATATCTAAATTAAAAAAATTTTTAAATCACAATATGTATATAAATAATATATATAATAATATATATAATTTTTAATTTAGATATATAAGATTGCGAATATTTTTCAATCAAATAAATATATAATATTTATATCTCTTGCCATATACATATGTTATACGTATATATATATATATATACACACAATAAATAAGAACATTACAAATATTCTTGTATTTAAGAACTATATTATTTATAACTTATATTATTTAGGAAGTTATGACGTACATGAAATAAAATATATATCAAATTACATTTATCATTGCTTTGAAATAAATCATTGTAAATCTATTAATTGTTATTGCTTCAATACAAATGAAAATTATTGTATCACCTGTTGGCAATCATTTTTACTATGTTTATTGTTTAAGAGTATTCAAAATGAATGTGCATGGAATATATATAATTTAAACATTTTTTACTATTTTTTAAAATAATTTTATGAACTACAACATTTTTTATATGTGTATCAATTTTAATATATGAATAGAGTTTAAAAAATAAAAGATACCAACTTGAATCTTTTAAATACTAAGTACAACAAGAAAATATCTTAAATCTAACACTAGTATCAAAAATGTGTTTTATACATATAGTATACATATATTTTTTATAAACACCCTGCATAGCAATTCAGGTATTAATGAACACTTCAGAACCTAACGTAAAATCTATATCATTTCTATTTTTTAAGTTTCATGATGTCGTGATCTCGTTGGTTTAAGGATGAGCTTCCCAGTATCATCACAACTCATATTAAAATTACTAAGAACACTTCTAGCTCTTTGAGTTATGATACTTGGTGCAATTACACGTCTATGGACTCCCATCATAAATAATATAACTGAAACAAATTAAGTGTATCCATTTCTACATCTGTATATATGTTACCAGAGACAACACAAATCATGTTGATCATGCTTACCTAAAATAATACTAGCAATTGCAAAAAATGGATGATTACATAGACTTTGTGTAAATGATACTGCTGGTGTATTTGGATCTGTTAACCAATGCCATGCACCAACAGCGGTACACACAGAAATGAAACCTAACAACACTGAAAATAGTGTTACATTAAATATACATAGAATAAATTTACATCGAGTAATAAAATGAATAAGCAACATTAATGTTACATTATCATTAATAAGAGAGTTTTATAAAATATAACAGACACAGATAAATAGAAAAACATACTTCTCCAACGCAAAGTAGCTGGTTGTAAACTAGCAATTACTTCAGTAAGTCGCCTTTCAAAAGCTTTCAGATCTGAAAACAACAAAGAGTTAGAAGTTACAAGCAAACACAATATAACCTGAAAACTGATCTTGTATTTGCTATTATAACATTACTGCTATTTCTCACCAAATGCGTTAAATTAATCGTTTAAATTACTAAATTGTTACTTTTACCTTCACACACTGTTTGATCTAGAGACATGTTTTACTTCTTTCATATGTATATATTTAAAGCAAACGGATTACAAATAATTCCGATTATAAAATCACATCATGCACGCCACTATCGTTGAAAATACGAATTATCAGATAAATAAACATGTAATTATATTTTTGATAAACATTTTTATACTGACATTCACAAATACGATATAATACTTTAGTATTGTTAGATATCTTCTTTTGAATAAAAAACTAATAAAGTATAATTTTTCACGTACGAATTCTTAATAGCGATGTTACGTTTTACAGAACTTATTTATGTTTTAGAACTAGGACTATAAAAATTAAACAAATGGAAACAATTAGAAATAGGAGATTGTGGCAAACAGGAAAGACATTGCTTTACATTCTAATATAGTTCCATTTTTCATAAGAAAGATTTCCCGGGCGAACGTGCATTTATGTTGATAACTTTACCGTTTCAAGATGTCGCTAGAGAAATCCGTTAATTGTCGATTTACAGTTTTAATAACAGATGGTAGCAACGTGTATTTTCATAATATCGTTTAAAAGCGGCATATATGAAACAAGTTCCAATTATACAAAGTTAACAAAATTACTTATTTATCCTATAAATATTGGTTTTATGAAAGACTTAATGATGATATTTTATTTACAATTTCATAAAACAGCATATCTGTGGATGATATTTAAACTATACATAAACTGTATTAACACAAAACGTATATATTGTAAATAAATTATATAATTTTAGATTATATCTATCTAGTATACCAATCTAAGACAAACTAAATTAGAAATATGGAATTGGTTGAATAGCTAAATAAACATGTACTTATTATATTAATAACGACGAGGTTTTGTTTGCTCGACATAAAGGACTTATGTAAAATAAATCTTCTTCGTTACATAAATATACGTGTGATCTTTGTTTCTATTTCAATATAAAATAACATTTACGAAAAATTGATATAAAAAATAAGATACATAGAATTTTAAATTGAAATGTCACTGATATTCATAAGTCGTGCAGAAAGCTATGAAACATTGCATCTTCTGCTTTACATTGATACAGCTATTTAAGTTGTTATTCATTACAGCAGTTTTATCTCTTGAACGATGCACTTACATGCGTTCATATGCCACTGTCGAAGATGTGATCTCTGACCGTCAAATAGACGGTTGGAGGTCATTATCCCTTATCTTGCCTGTCTGGTCAATATTATCGACCCTGACAATAGTGCAAGAGGTTCCGTGGTTGATTCACGATTGTTCCCATAGAAACGTACCGCGCGATCGAATCGCGACCGCGCGTTCCTTTCGCATTTAATATAAGCCACACGTGTGTGTACTTGTCAGGTGAACCTTGTACAGTCTTGCAGGCCTACCGCAGTCTTAAATATTGACACGACCTGCGATGAACTCGGGCAACGTCTTTTGACATCTAAGGGTTTCAAATTCGCGCCGGAAGTCGTCGTGCACCGAAACATTGGATGGTTCATCGCCCGGAGATCGAAAACGGCTAAATAGGTAAAACTGCCGTGCGTTGGCATTAAATAAGGACTGATTGATGTAGGTTCTGTTTTATTTTTTCCCTACGTATTTGACCGTACCCTCATTACCGAACGTGCAAATCTCTTTTCGCGCGAAACGTGTCGCGCGCCAACAATGTTCGGGAGAACGTCATTAGTGGAACAAAAAAGGATCCAATGGGCGAGAGAGAGAGGTAGGTCTCGAAATTCCAATCATTCGAATGATCCTATACTCGATAATCTTAGAAAAAAATTTAGCGTCCTTGAGATTTGCTCGAAATGATCGTAGATATTGAAAAATATGAAAACTAAAGTTGCAATAATATATTTGATACAAAAATAGCATATCGCGTGCTGTGTACCGTATCGAAATCGTAGTAAATTTAGATGGAAATGTAAGTTACATCAGGTCATATGAAATCTTAATGGAAGTAGCCAACAGAAAATACAGAATAATGTTCATTTATATACATACTGAATTAAATATGAGAGAGATATTAGCATGAAAATATGGTAATATTGCGCGGCAAATTAATACTTTATACGGATACTGTAGAAGAAATGGCACGTCTTGGCGGAAGTTGGGGCCTTCTGAAAAATAACATCAATATCCGCACCAATATCCGGTAAGTATACCAAAAATACAATAAATGGAAAGGTCACGATAAATTTAGTTGTTTTAAAATTTTCATTCAAAAACACCAAGACTCTTTAAATATATTTATTAATTGAATTTATTCTAAGTACAGAGTAAGTCGTGTAAAAAACTATTAATAAGATGATGTTTAAGTAATCAGATAGACATTACGTATAATTATTTTTCAATTGCTCGTGTTTTCGTATATAGCTTAAAATAATATTTAGACACTAGAGGAGTAGATCAAGGATATTTCATCTGTTAAACGGATTATCCTTTAACCAGAAATTTTCATAATCATGCAATCAGATGTTACCAAGGCTAAATTAGTTTCAGCTAGATTTCTGGTTTTTGCAAAATTGAAAGTTTAAATAAAGATATTATTATATCCAAGAGATTGGCAATCTGAGTGACGAGTTAACTCATCTTTCTCGGTTAATACGTTAATATAGTAAGCACTATGAACATAAATTCTATATAATAGTTAGAGAATTTTGTTAAATTATTCAAGAACTCATCAACAATCGAATAGGGTCAAGGTACTCGTATCCAATTCGTTAGATTAGTGATATTAAATAAACGTGTTCAATGTTAGCTAGAGAGGTTCGCATCGATCCGATTGTAAATCAAGGTGTTTCTATTACTATTGTACGATGTATTAATAAAACGTGTAACGCAGCACCTATCCGAATGGCGCAAGAATGTCCTTGACGGAAACGAAAGACAAACAATCGTCCTCGAAACCTTTTCGTGCTGCTGGACATTATGGAAGCACCGTCAGCCTGAAGAGTCTGGTGACAGAGAGTTCCGGAAACGGCGGTACGAGTGTAAAATGTCTGGATTGCAATGGTGGTAGCTTGATAAATCTGCACGAGCAGTCGGAAGTTTCGCAGATTAGGCACAGAAGTCCGAGCTTGCCACCGATTTATAACAAGGATCAACAACAATATCATTGTCAGGTTCGTCAACATACAGGGGCTCACAAAAATATTCGATTACTTTCAATGATTGTAACCAGGAATAACAATTACAAAATATAAATTGTAAATTATAAATTACAAATTCTAACGGGATATGTTACTTATTAGACATACGATTTTTATTAAATAAAAAATATTGTAAAGCGATACATATATAAATATATAAGGAAGGTAAGCGAACAACAAAATATGTAGTACAGAATTTAAGATGATGGTAATTTCTTTTTATACTTGAAAATTCGTAACATTGTCCTACTTTTTACGCTACATACCGCGCTTATGTATTGTGTATGATTGATTATTTTTTAATATTCATTACGTAAAATTTGTTCTAAAAGCCGTTCTATACGATAACGGAATAACAAATGAGCACGTGCTTTTAATTGCCGCTTTGAGACTGTGTTGAAAGTTATACGTGATTGTGTGTTACTCGTGAGGGGAAAGCAAAAGTAAGGCAGTCTGGCAAATCGATTCTTATCTTCCAACCAAAGTTCACTCACCTCTGGACTACTCCTTGTCTGTATATAACCAAGTTTCTTACCAAAATTACATACTTTGTACATATCCCAATTTTCATATTGAATGTACATGGGGCATGCAATGACTACCACACCTGGTGCAACACTATTTAAGACTGAATAACTTTTTTAAAACTGGACCAAATGACCAAATTCAGTTTCAAAGGGCGTTGCCACACTTTTGGAAGTCACTATATGTGTAAAGTTGAAGCAATTACATATATTTGCTATAGATTGTTGTAGTTTGAACTGGAAGAAAATTATGATGCTACATAACGAGTTATATGTATATAAAATTTAAGATAGCTACATATTTTTAAAATTTATATAAAATAACAATATAACAATATAAAATCAATTTAAGTATTTTCAATGCAATCAATAACGTCATAAATAACATAGGCACTTAAGGAAATATAGCTGTAACAGAATATATTTATAATAATTCCTTTTTAAAATAGAAAATAATTCTTTTCCTGCGAAGCATTTATTTTATAAGAACTGTTTTCGTTAAAATAACGAAACACGATAAAGGCAAAGCAATCGTATTCACTTAAACTTAAACCTATGTCAAGATAGCAAACAGGCCCTACAAATCTCGAAAGTCGATACAGAACCCTATCACGGTTTGTCGTCCCTGTCTCGTACTGGTACAGTTATCATATCCAACTATAAGTATATGTATATGTATATGTATATGTATATGTATATTTATATGCGCGTTAAAGGGAACACGATATCCAGATTGATGAAAAAGTAGGAAATTGCTCTCTCGTCACGCGAACCGTTTTATCTTTGCCTTTATAGAACAAATTCATTGCTTGGTATTTTAGGGCCAACAACGAGACTTCGCTACAGAAGGCTTACACTACCATTCCGAGAAACGTCGACTTTACGATCGTTACGAGAATTCGAAAAACAATCATTACGGCTCGCAAGGTGAAGAACGCGAAGGGGAAACTTCCGGTTACGCCAGCGACTCTGTAGACGTACCTGTATCAGCGAAAGGAAGTAAGTTCGTATGGTAGATTTTGGAGTAAGAAGCTTAACATATTATATAATGCAGTAAGTACCAGATCATATTGCATAAGTTCATGACATGCTAGAATATGTCATCTACGAATTAGATTTTTGGAATCATCTTGTTCTTGCCTTAGGCTATTTATTTTCTATTATTAGTTATTACAGTTTCTTACATATGTATGTGAAGAGTTATGTTCGATTTTTTAAAAAAGAAGCACTCACATTTGCCGATAAAATAATATTTGCTTTTAAATAATAGGTAATTTCCTGTTTGATTCTCTAGCGCTGTTGCCCAGTTGCAAGCCACTAGGAGCGGACATGGCCGAAAAGACGTGGCAGAATCCTTATCACACAACACCTGAAAGTTCATTACCACCATCGAGGAGATTATCTGATGGTAGAATAGGCGAACTTAACAGGCCAAGATGGGGCAGTGTCTGGGGTCAGGAGACTACACGAGGAGATCCACCACCACCGTCTTGGTTGTCAAGATTGGGACATTCGAGCCAAGTATGACTATCAGAAATACCTTATAACTCGATTTCGATAACTATTTAATACTAATTTAAATCAATAGAACAAATATCGTACCTTCCATTGATAATATCTTTTATAATCAGAATTTGTAACTTTATATTAATATTTATCAAGGTTCTGGTTATTAATCACGAGAGCGCGAGTAGTTCAGACAGCTCAACGGTAGGCTCGATCGGATCCGATAACAAGACTTATCTTCGTGGTCAAAATATTCCTGTCGATGCACAAATTCTTCAAGAACGAGAAGTAAGAAGACAAAAAGCTCTAGAACTTCAGAGCGCGATTAAAAAACAACTTGAAGAAAAGGATCGACAAAGGAAGGAAGAGAAGGAGCGACGTCTGAGGGAGGAACGATTAGAGGAAGAACGAATCAAACGAGAAAGGGAAAAAGAGAAGGAAAGGTATAAATATATTGAGTTTATTTTTACAACTGATTATACGTGTCTCTACCAAGTAAACACACGTATAAGTAATTTGATAAGTCTATACAAGATCATCTTTATCCTAGATTTGAGGAAGAACAAAGAAAATTAAAAGACCGAGAAGCGGCTAAATTAAGACAAGCTGAGGCGATGCGTGAAGTGTTAGAAGCAGCAGAGCGTTTGGCAAAGGAGCAAAAGAAATTTCGGCGGAAGTGCGAAAAAAGTAGCGAAGAGAAGCCCATTGCATCTCTTAAAAACTGTGAATCCAATACTTCGAATGAAAACCAGGTCGGTCAAAATTGCGCGAGTGCAGGAAGTCAACAGAATCTATCTTTTAATAATGACGATGTCGAAAACAAAACTGTCGAGAAAGAAACATCAAATACAGGGGAATATAATAATGTTGATAACGATAGTAACAAAACACACAATGACAATAGCGATGACAATAATACGATGAACGAATCAGAACAAAATATGGATGACATAAAACCAGTCCAAGTTCCTGTTAGCAAAGATGTAGCCATTGTGCTAAGTGGTCGACTCGAAGATTCGGAACTACTCAGCAAGGCAAATCTACAATTGGTCAACTTGGTGTTGACTCCAACACCAAGAAGATTAGAAAATAATTCGAACAGTAATTTATCTGTAGGCTTGAATACCTTCATACAGAATGTAGGCAGTTCGAACTTTACCCCAAATTCCTCCAGAATATCATCAATGATCGTAGAGAATAGATTACTCACGCCAAGCAAGTACAGAGCTATAAATGGCCGAGATTTCGGTACGCAAACAGATATAGAAAACAATGTTCAGGATTTTCCGGAAAAAGTGCAGGACTTGACCACTAAGGATACTTCTATGAAGGACCGCAAGGATGCAACAAATGCTATTAAAAGGGACATTGAAAAGTGAGTCATAACATGATGCATTGAATCACTTCAAAACTTGAAGAGTCGTAGAGGATATTATTCTTCTGTCTTGCAAATAGAAGCGGTAATTATGATTTCATTTCGTTTCTCGAAATTCTATTTTTTACGCACTTTATTACACAATTATTTTTATTTTATATTACTATCTTTTGTTGTATATTTATTTGCACGTATATACATTATTTATTATTACACAAGTTATGCTTGCTTTCGCTATATTTGGGTGTTTATAAATATGCAAATATTTTATCTTCTAACTAACATTTGCACGATATTAAATGTTACGTGCAATGTTTCGTTAATTTAAAAGGTCTGCTAACGTTGGATCGGCGGAAGACATTATCGTAAAAACTTTTCCTCGGTCGAAACCTCAACCTAGAAGAGCTATCGAATCTAGACCACAGTGGAATGCTAATAGGTAATTTTTAATAATGTTCAAATATAGATTAATATTTAATTAACGGTTATCTCATCGCTGTACGAAAGATGTTTAAATATTGTTAATTTCTTAGACCAGGAACTCGATATCGCACACAAAGCGAAAAAGATCCTCATTATCAACGACGATTGCGATTGAGGAGACGTCAAGTTGAATCCAGCGATGAACGTTCTAGGTACACGTAATTCTTATTAATATTTCGATCCGTGCATTAAAAATATTATATAAGAAATATTATAGCAGATAATCAACTGTGTTTTTTGATAGATCACCCTCTCCTGACAGAAGAAAGTTTATGAATATTAAATCGAAAATTCGAACATTAAATAGATCAAAATTAAAAGTTGACAATTATGACGCAGATCTTTCGATGGATAGTTTAAACTCTATCATACCATTGAGAACTGACAAGAATGGGAGAATTTCTATCGAAGAGAATAGATGCGAGCAAAGTGATAAAGCTCGATTGAACAATGTTCATATTAATAATACTGATAATAAAGGATCACGAAATGACAATTCTAATATTTGGTGCGGACAAGAAATTCTATCTAAATTATCTACCTTGAAAAACGTACGTGTCGTATAACAAAATAGAGACGCTTTTAAATATATTAGTGTTCCATAAATTGATATATGTAAATCTATTTTGCAGGGTCTTTTAATGAAACAGATCGAATGGGATTCCGAGAGATGCCTAATCTCTCCCGTTGCATCAGAGATCTTTTAACAAAAACCAAACAATCGCGTTTTTGTTCACATTTTCGTTTCTTTCGTTTTATTTTTGTAGAAAACGAATTTGTACAGACAGCATAAAATAAGGAAGGAATAATGATTTACGTACCGGAAAATGAGATCTGAATATTTTTCTTGGATTACAGATATAAATAATGGCCTTCCAATTGGACGATCTTCTAAAAGAAGATAAGAAGGATGCAAATTTATTACCTGATCTAAGTAAAGCAACCTGTAATTCTCAAGAAGAATTCCGGCGACTGCTCGAAAATTGCCCTGAATTTAAAATTAAACCGGAAAAGGTTGGAGTAATACGAATAATTTAACTGTTTCTCCACGATCGTGTACAATTAAGATCCTTTAACGGTGTAATAAAATGACAAAAAATTCACTATCAAAATCTGAAAATTCTATTCTCTGATAATTATGGAATAATTATGGTAATAGGTAAAAAAAGATGATGCAAAAGTGCGCGATAAAGAATTTTCCTGGAAGCCAACCAGAAGAGAACTGAAAGCATTTGGAAAGGAATGGAATTATGGAAATCCGATACCTCCAGACATGAGAGCTTTGAATCTTCACGAGTTACAACAGGTTGCTATTGATTGGAGAATGTTAACGCCGATCAGACCAAAGCATCGACAAGACGAAGAAATGTTTTCCAGATTGGTATTTATTTTATTTAGGCCTCGTAATTCCGCACCAATCAAATCAAATTAGCTTTTGAAACATTTTTTTAATCTGTAGATTCCACATTTTATATCAATAAACTTTTGTTTGAAACATTTCGAACTATCAGAGCCAACTTGAATATTTGATGATTCGTAGATTACTCTGCATTAATAGCTTTAAGCTGTGAATATTATTATTTATGTGTAGCATTTTGGGAACCATATTTTTAAAATTAATCGTTAGATCGTGTAGTTATTTTATATTGTATTATGTTCTCAGGTAGAAATGGGAAAACTAGAAGCAAAAACAGTTGCTAAAGAACGACGATCAATTATAAGTCCCATTAGACGCAGTAAAAACCGTGCCGGTATGATCGAAAGTAGCGTAAAAACTTGTGCTGAGTGTGGAGAAGAATATTGCTTTGGTGAATTTTGTGGCGATGTTCTGTACGATCTATTTGTGAGAGTAACTGTTACAATTCAGCAACCGAAAGTGAAAGTGTCCGCTGACACAGAAGCGATAATAGCTAATATGGATCGTAAAAAGAAACGCAAGAGGAAGAAAAGAATTAAGAATAAAAACAGATCGTCCAGAAAGAATGGAAGATTGTTAATTAGACACAAAGGAATGAAATCTACTGATTTGGGAAGAAAGAACAATAAAGTCAAGATCGAGAACGAGAGCGATTCGAAGCCTGTTAAACCATTCAAAAGGAAATGCAGCAAATACCCTAAAAAAGGATTTCGAAAATAAGCGTAGAAAGTAACATTTAGGAAAACTAGAAAAACGAATTTAAGTAAATGATTGTTTTTAATAATGAAAGTGAAATATGATAATCATAAATGTAAAACGTATGTATTCTAACGATATTGTTTGTGTTCCCAACGATGAGTAGATTAATTAGTAAAAAAAAAAAAAAAAAAAGAATAGATACTGTACAAGTTTATATAATGTAAATAATTTCATGTAGGAAGTAGAAACTAAAAGAGAATAATGAAGGGACAGTAGAAAAAGTAAAATGAGAAACGAGGTACGTTTTATTATTTGTCTATATTCTGTGGTCCCTTGAAACGTGGAATAAACTAGCCTTCCTTATACAATATTTAAAAACTGTAATGACAATTAAATATGTACAAAACATTCATTGTAACGATAATTAGTGGGCGGGCGCAGTGAATGGTTGCAACTGAATGCTGAAAAATATAATTTTTATTCCTCATTTCATTTACCTCTTTTTGCCTCTTCTTTATTTTGCAATGCATTATTTTTTTCGCTTATATTTCTATCCCAAAACTGTCACAATCAAAAATGTAAGTACGGAACGAGAAATATTCTATTTTCGCATTTATACCGATTGCGCGATTTTTTTTTTTTTTTTTTTTTTTTTTTTTTTTTTTTTTTTTTTTTTTTTTTTTTTGTAGTAGCTTTGATCATGTATTTTAAACTTACAGCTACGAAATATTTATATTGCAAGGACTTATATAAATTTTCAGAATTTATAATGATATCATAATTCAAATAAGAATATGCAGCCGTTGGAAACAAAATATTTCTCTTGAATTATATTTTTTCCATCGATTTTGAAAAAAAATTCCATTTATATCGATTTCAACATTAAATCGTACGCTATACATAGTATTTGAACTGACTGAAATACACGCATTTTACACAAATATATTTATATAGATATCGTAATATCAGTAGCTACGTTAACACTTTTGGTGAATAAAATACATCGTGAATAACCATGACATTTCTGTTTCACGGAATAATATCTTTTTATCTAATCTGCACTTAGTTTCGTTTATTCTATATTCGATATTTCTATTATGATCAGAGTCCAGGTGCATCACTATCAGGTTAATAATATTGCAAGCGTTAGGCCACTAAACTTTACTTCGTATCGTACATTTATTTATATGAGGAGAAAGACTTTCTTTAGCAAAAATTATTTCAATTACTTTGAACTACACTCAAGCAAAATATCGACGTCACATCATAATCACTATATGAAACTACAGTAGTCTCATTAAGCTACAATCAAAGTACATATATGTATGTTTAAAAATATAATTAATTTCGTTGGACACTGATCGACACTTTTGAAATATCTCTACAATGGTACTTATATAAACCACGTTATTCAATCACTAGTTTTTCAAGCACTTCAGTATACAATAAAATTGCACATACGTATATATTTAATTAGAATGAACATTGCTGATTAATATATTATACATATATACAATAGCGATAATATTTTTTTAATCATAATCAGTACAATTAAATTTAGTTTTGTTAGAAAGACTTCCTTATATCATTAGTATTTGATTTTTTGTGTAATTCTTCTTTTTTTTATTAGGATCTTGCGATAGTAACGGTTTTATAGTGATTTTTACATCGATATTTAATTACTCGATAAACGAATAAAGTGCATATAAATGTTATTCAAAATATGATATCCTTCTATCAACACGATTTTAAAAACTCCCTTAATTTTCAGGCTAATTAACCGAATTAACTTTGCCTCTTTGTCATTGTGTCGTCACGCGAGTTAGTAACCCGAAGAATATTACATACAAAAATATGATGATATTAAATACTTAGACCGCATGATTCGGCAACTACTCAAATTGTCTCGATCGTTGAACTTAAGTACACCAATGATTATTTGGTAAATATAAACGTTTCTTACGACCAGCGTTGAACAATAACATTACATAATCGTTCATAATATAAAACTATAATTAATTACATTTAGTTTTGCTCGATCAATTGTCCATTTAAATATATAAGTTTAATATAGCTGTAACACTGAATATGGATAGTATACACGCAACGTGAATTATTTAAGCGATGTTTGCATTTATAGTTGCAATAGAAACAAAATAAAGACTATATTTTTTACTTTTCCTTAGTGCCGTTTACACCTTAAACAACGAAGTGTAACAACTCTTACTAGTAAGAAAAATCGTTATTTCAACACTGATCATAACGCCTGTAGAAAAATCTTTACATTCCGTACGTTTCCTTTTTATTAATTCAATTATAGTTGAATAGGTACTTCCAACAATTCGTTTGAATAATTACGTATAGGAAAGTAAAATTATAAGAATGCAGAGTGTTTGCTACATAAAATTAGAAATGTAGAGACGATATATTTATAAATAATTGAAAGATGAATATTAATGTCTTTTCATTACCAAAAATTATTATACAACAGTTGCCCATAGTAAAGTATGACATATACTTTTGGCACTCGATGGGGTCACTCGATACAAGCGACTATATTTCATTGAATTTTATATAGTAATAATGATCCGTGGTTTCACACTATATGTATATAGAATTGAAGCTCGTTCGAAAAAATTGTATTATATAAAGAAACCTTTCTTTTTTTCAAAGTATCAATATTTCATAACAAAGAATTTTTTAAAATATGTGAAATACTAAAAATCTTTAATAGCTTGTATGTATATCTCAAAACATACAGGTAGAATGAATATTTTGTGAAAATATATTAAGGGTAAAAATATAAAATATGGAAAACTATTTAAACGAATATTTTTTCATTTTCTTTTTATAAGTAAAAGCTATAAATGATAATATTATTTAATAGTACTATTTTACAACGTTCATGTAATGCTCAGGTATACAGTATACTTATCACAATATTTCATTTGCCATACACCCTAAATATTCTTTCTTTATCTTTACATATTAACATACAACACTAATTAGTAAATTGTTTCGAGAAAATGACGTTACAATGCATCTTCTATATTAATTATTACGCATTTATTCGCGATAACGCGATTGCAACTAACATCATTTTTCGATTTCAAATTTTTGTTTTTTCATTTTTTCAGAAAATAGAAGCCAAAAATCTCTGAATATAGTATTCAATTTTAATGTTTTCTTTAAAGATATTCTTAATAGTTAATTCTTCTTTCAAGATATTACTTCTCTTATAGAGTTTAACTCTTGCATTTCCATATGCGATATTACTATACATAATGTAGATATTAACGATTAAATTACATTAGTTAAAAAGACTATTCAGAGAAAACCTTTAATGTATAATCAATATACTCACTATATTTTATACATGGCATAAAATGTGAACGGCTGGATTAGATTGTTCGTAAAAAATTAAAAGATAACATTATAACTTTGATTATTTGATCCACGTTTGATCATACTTGTTAATAAGACTTCCTTCAGATTTTTGTTCAGTAGAATTATTCTTATACATGAAAAGATAATATTTGCAGTAAACAGTACCTTCTTTTCTATTAAATATATTTAATAACTAGACACTTTGAAAGTCAGAACACAATTTTATTCTTATTAAATCATATAATATAATTAGTAAAAGTATTCTAGATATGAATTAAATATTTTTTATATTTTTAAGTATTATACATACCTACTGGTATTATATAAACACTAAAATCCGAAAACAAAAATATATATAATTATATATTGTACAAATAAATAATGAATAAAATTCAGTTATCTCAATTAAAACCATCTATTTTAATTAATAAATTAATCATATGTAATTGTATAATGACTTTCATTGTACCTTGTTTTACTTCTCTTCACAACTTGGCACAAATTTTGTCACAGATTCGCATATGCTTATAAATACATATCAATCCTTAAAATTCATTACTGATGTACTTTTTATGATAAAATATTACATACAGTTTATTATTACAAAGTATATAATTTTGGATCTATATGATGGAATAAATTACTCGCTATCAAGTATAAGAAAATATTTCTCTTAGTACATTGAAAATGACATGTACATCAGTAATGCAAACTTTTCTCCATAAGAGATTGTCCTGCATTTTATTATTGTTTTGAAATATATCTCATACTTTCTAAGTTTTGGCTTTCAACCGTTCGCATCTATAACATTTGAATTACTTATAATGCATAAAATCAATATTTAAAATATCACTAACGTGGATGCAAACATGTAGCAAAATAACCTAGCAAAAATATTGTTCATAGGACTTGTTGACAAAACGTAAAGGACATAAGTACTATTTGTTAACAATTTATACTTACAATGAAACTCTTAAAAATACATACTAAGAGATGTAGCTGTAACTCACAGAATACTAATGCATCATTATAGACATATATGAAAATCCTTAAAAGAATAATATATATATAATAACTATTTTATAGTGAAAACTATGACTTATGCCTCTTTCGTTAAATGCAAAGCAGCTTCATTAAAGCAGATAATTAGTATGTTGAAAAAATCAATAGTTAACAAAGATTTTTTCTGCATACAACGATTGCCCCTGCAGTCATGTAGCATATAAAATCGAACTGATCGAACAACCTAGTCCAATTGGCATTATGTACAAGGGGAAGGAACAATTTGGTCAGGTGGTTAATTGGTAAGTCACTTAAAACACACCTGGTAAGTCCGAAATGACACATGTCGTTTGGACCAAGCAGGATTCTCACTCTATTCCTTTTCACAAGGAACGTAATTTTCATCATACTTAATCACCCTCAGTTATCTTTACGAGCTTTCTTTTTACTTTTCTTTTGAGGTTTGGCTTCAGTCCAGACATCTAAAATATGTTTAAAAACACGTTTAAGATTTCTACTCTTAAGATTCAAGAATTTATACTATTATTACCATATTCGAAACTACAAAAATAGAATTTATTACAGTGGACAAAATTACCTCCTAGTTCATCAAACACTGATCCAGTCTTCTCTTGTGTTTGTATAGCTTTAGGACTTTTTTCTTCTGAATTATCTAAATTTTTTTCTGTATTCTCATCCTTCTTTTTTGCTCTTTGTTCTTGAACTTTATTATCTACTTTTGATGTAGGTGGGATCACTACGGAGGTGTTTTCACTTTCAGAAACTTTCTTAGTCTTCTTTGACTTTCCACTCTTTTTTTCTTCTTTTTCTACCTTTTCATTCTTAAATATAATTAAATTGCATTAATTATTATAATATTAAATATTAAGCATATATATATACAAAAATAAACATTTAAATGAACATTTAAAAAATACCTTAGTTTGTTCTTCCTTTTGTTGTTCTTTTTCCTTACTTATTTCCTCATTAGAAATAGGTGTAAGTATCACATCTTTTTTTTCCTTCTCTTGCAATTCTTTATTTTCTGTTTCCTTAATAACTTCATCTTTAATTTCTGTTTTTTCTGAAACTTTTTGTTTTGTAACATCCTCATTAATTAAATCAGCCTTTTTAGCATTCTTTTTGTTCTTCTTTGAAGGAGATTCTTCTTCTTTTTTCTTATTTTTCTTATCTTTTCGCGAATAAGCTTGTTCCCAGTCGCCTATATTTTAAACATAAAATTAATGTTTATCTAGAATATCATTTTAAAAGTCATTTAAAAATGTTCAATAGGATGTTACCTTCATCGAAGTCAACTGGCTTCTCTTGGAATAAATTCTTTATGTTCTTCTTATTTTTCACTTGTTCAACTTTGTTTTCTTTGCCAACTTTTACTACAACTTGATCTTTATCTTTTTTTGTTACAGAAATTTTATTATCTTCTTGTTTTCGTTCTTTCAGCTTTCCTTCAATATCATCTGATTTAGATACAGCTTTCTTTGCAGCATCCGTTTTTGTTGATACAGATTTTTTAGTAGGACTTGGCTTTTCAATTGTAACTTGACCATTAACAGATTTCTGCAATATACATAAATTGTTTCAATAAAAATTTAGAATACATAAATTTTTCATTTTTTATAATTTGTATACAGATAAAAAACAAAATTATATTAATTAAAATTGTCCTAGTTTTATGAATTTTTTGAAAATGGATACATAAATGTCTATTATGATACAATGAATAATAAAATATTTCAAAAAAGTAGAGAAAGGGATAATAATATTGACTCTGAACAGCATGTACATAATTAAATTGCATTTTACGCATTGGGAAAGACGATAACGAATAATCGTTTTCAACTGGTGATGCCAGCTGATTATCAACCATGTGTTCGTGTATAAATACTTACAACAAATAGACAACCATATGGAGGGTAAACGATAAAGATTGATAGATTTGCATTGTCAGTTGATTCGAAAAAAAAAAAAAAAAAAAAGAAAGATATATTGTTTGAATCGCTCACTTATATCATGCTAACCTTTTCTTTGATCTTGCTACGTTTCTTGCTGGCAAATTTCCGGTCCACGTCGGAGCCTACCGAAAGTTGTGCAAAAGGTGGTTGTTCGGCCTTCTTGAAACCAAAGACGAAAACGAGAATTGCACATACAAGCACGATACCCACAGGTAACGCATATTGTGAATGCTGAAGCAGCAAGCTGACGTCCATGGCAATACAAAGGACGTGTCAACGTGTGCGAGACCGACGACGGAAATGAGGGACGGCAATAGAGTGACGGCGACAGCACATACGGTTACAACTCGACGGTGATCGGTGAACCGAACGCTTAACGCACACGATACAGATCGAACAACTCAAAACATAGCACTCTAGTGGAAAGTCTTCGAATTACTAAATGCCAGGCGGGCGCCGATCTTCGCTGACGCGGCTGTGACATGCCACTAAATAACTCAAGCGAGGTGTTATTTCATATATTCACAAAAGTTTCTATGGAAATTAAATAACACATTTACGGATATCGTTACATCAGAATATCATAAAATTAGCGATTATAATTTATCAATAATAGAAGAATAATGTATCATATAAATTTTTCATTCTTTTGTGTAGAAAGTACTGAATTTAATCACTTCGCCGCATCGATCCAAAGATCCACGTTACAAGAGTATACATATGTGATTAAAATTTTCATAAATGTAAATATGTAGTATGCATTACAATAAGTTCCATCTTGTTTCAAACAAAATATCATAAGATAAAATTACTAGGTATATAAAAAATTTGTCTTTATTAAAATTAGTATTGATTATAAATAATATAATACATATAACATATTAATTATCGTAACATAAAATTACTAGGCATGTAAAAAATTTGTCTTTATTAAAATTAGTATTGACTATAAATAATATAATACATATAACATATTAAACAAAATTCTTATTAACTTTTTGATATTTTAGCGAACTGTACAACCATTGGCTTATCTTTTACAATAAAACCATTTGTTTCATTAAGAGCTAACTGTGCTTGTTCTACATTTTGCAATGTGATAAATGCTTGACCCTTCATTCTACCTTCTTGCATAAGTCTTACATCATACCTAAAACAAAATATATTATTATTAGAAACAATTGTTATTAAATTATATAACAAGCAAATTGTTTCTTATTTAATGCTTACTCAAATTCTGTTTTTAATTCAGGTACTATATATTTCCGGTAAATAAAATGTAGATCCTTCTCTTCAACTTGCTTTGTAAGATTCTTTATATATAAGCGATTTGATGGTTTTCCAGGATGGTAATTTTTAAAAACAGGAAGTAATCTTTGATCTATAATGAATAAAATATAATGAAAAAAAAACAACATGTTCTTTCTTTGATTGTTTTGTTATATTTAGAAGAATACAATGTTTTATTGAGAATATAATAATTCTTACCATTAGCCGAAATTCTGTTATTTGCTAATTGATTAGATGTAATTACTTCTTGCTCAACACCCTTAGTATTTTTGCTATTTTCAGCAAGATCAAGGGGTTTAGAAAGTGGAAACATTAAACCAAAGCCACCATCTGCAGCATTGTTAGAATCAGTATTTTCCTCTTTATTTGAAGCATCTAAGAGTTTATCCACCATTTTCAGTTCAATTTTAAGATTTTTTGTTTCACCACGTTGTACTGGCTCAAACATATCTGCTGGTTTTACAACTTTTTGTGTAGAAATTGAAGATGTTATTTGTTTATTTGGATTAATAAATTTTGGAATTTTTAAACGTTTTTTATGTTGCAGACGTTTTCTTTTTACAGGTATAATTTCCATATGTTTTGCATTATCTTCCTCATTTGACTCTATTTCCGATTCCTCTTCTTCTATTTCCTCATTGAAAATATCTATTGTATATTATATACTAAATATATATATAACTTAAAAAAAGAACATAAGAAGAAAAGAAAATATAGTTTCATTACCTTCGTTTTCTTTAGTATATAAACTTTCTTTTATAAAAATATCATTATACTTTTCTATATCATAAGCTTCCTTAAGTGCTGGAAATTCTGCTTCTAACTCTTCAAAAGGAGGTGGTAAATTCATCCTATTCATCAAATGTAAAACCTATGTAAACATAAATAAAGAATAAATGAAGAATATAAATAAATAAAGAATATAGTATATTAAATTATACTTTTATATTATATTTTAATTTCTTCACCTGAGTATAAAACACTGGTTCTTTTAATAATTGTATGGCTATTCTTATTAAAGTGCCTTTTGTTGGTGCTGAATATTTATATTGTATATTTGGTGGAGGTGGCTGAGTAAAAACTTGGTTCATAGTCCAACTATTTAGTTTCTGTAGAAATGTTTGAAAGTTAGATCTGTTTATGGATTCCTTCTTACTTTCTTCTTTTATTAGTTTGTCATTATCAACATTATTTTCTGTTTTTTCTATTGACATAGACTTTTTAGCAAATTCAACTGTTAAATATTGTCCTTTGACATTTAATTGATGTAAACGTAACAATGCTTGTGTGGCTATTTCTTGAGATTGAAATTTTGCAAAAGTTATAGTGTACTTTTTAGAAAACCTCAAAGTTCGGGTTTTAGTAGCACCATATTTTTTGAATAATTCATTACGTCGTTCATCAGAAAGTTCTGGTGGCAAATGAAGAATTCTAAGTGTATCTGAGGCCTAAAAGAAATAATTTTGTTAATATATTTAATAATAAATATTTTTATTAATATATTTAAAAACCTATTTCTGAATTCCATATAAAATTTGAAAAATAAAATGAAAACTAAAAATACAATGAATCTAAGTAAATATCAGATTATGACAGGTTAAGTATTCGTGATATAATTTATAATATAAACTTAATAAAATTTTCTTTTCTATTTATAATTTCTCAGTCATATGTATATAAATATTAAATTACATGTGCTATTTCAGATGACATCCTAAATTTAAAAAATTATCAAATAGTGTCAAACTATATTTATGATTATACTGCAGATCGTAAACATAAAGAATTTGTATGGAGTATACACATCATCAGAAAGGAAATTATGAACCTGGAGGCTAAAGTCCAGCGACATCTTCTTAAGATATATTAATTAATAAGACCGCGGCATATTCAATTTTGACAATTTTATTTGCTCCTACTTACAGTTTCTAGAAATTTTACTTAAACTAAAGTTTTTGTCAATTTTATTGTTACCACAAGAACGTAATAAAGATCAAAAACCAGATTTATCAATTAATTATATAATAAACTATAAATATATTTAAAAAGTTAGTTACAAAGCTTTTAAATTAAATGTAAGTTTCGCGAAAAGAAGATTTCTGCTTACGTTTATTTTATATTTGATATTTCTTCTAACTGTTCTATAAGTATTCTATTCTATTTTATATTTTTTTGTTTTAATTCATCCGTTCTCTATGTACTACTACGCGAATGCTGTCATGGAAACAGTTTATACGGAACTACTTTCGGAAGTTCACTTGTCAATTTGATCCGCCGAATATACCGGCAAGTTTAAAGACAACGATTATATTTTATTCGTAGTATATCAATTGCATTTTCACCGTCAAGAGACTTCATAGCTTGCGCTAAGCTTAATACAATTTTTCAACTAGGATTATTGACTGTTCCTAATATTCGCTTCTACTAAAGTATCGATTGGCGTTCGCGAAAGTGACCGCAAAGCAGAATAATCTGTTGCTCGTTATATTTAAGGATATTCCAATTTCCAAATGTAAGTACGACTTGACAACCTAATTGAAAGTTACATAATAAACATTTGTATTCAAATTTCCATGGATGTAATTAAGAGTATAGGCATTTAATTATTTATTTTATCGTAGTTACCAAGTATGTAGCGCCAAATCGTATTGCAGATAATGGTAATCAATAATCAAAATTTATGATAAAAAATGATTGTATATTTTAACATATCTCTATATAGGTGTCTATATTATCGTACATCTACAATAGATCGTTAATTAAAGTAGTTATTAAAATAAAATATAATTTTTATATTACTCTCATAATTTTATTGGAAAAGTACATACTTATATGAAAAAAATACATTTATTACGGAATATATACATATCTCTAAATAAACAAACAAGTCATTAAAATATTTCAGTTACTATAACGAATATTAAATTTATATGAAATTCATATAATATATCTAATAAATTTGTATCCTATAATATAATAATAAACTGATTATAAATTAAAATAGATTATGTATCCAGGTTTAATCGAGACAGAGATCACAATAGAGCCCGCAGAGGTGGTAGTGGCAGAGGTAATAATAAAGGAGGTAGTGATAGTATTCGTGGTAATAGCATTAATATATGCGGTATACGTGGTAGAGGCACTACTAATAATATCAGAGGTATTGTAAAAAACAAACAACCTGGAGGAACTCTTAGAAAAATCAATTGGGATGTGAGATCTTTAGAACCTTTGCGTAAAGATTTTTATATTGAACATCCTACAGTAAGAAGCAGGTAAAAACCTTTTATCCACTCTTTATTATTCTTTTTAACTACAATATAAATTTCAATACAATACTTTACACCAGGTCAAAAGAAGAAGTATGCCAGTTCAGAGAAAATGCAGAAATAACTATAAAAGGTGACAATATACCTAATCCTATTCAATATTTTGAGGAAGGTAACTTTCCACCTTATGTATTGGATGAAATACATAAACAGGGATACTCTCAGCCTACAGCAATTCAAGCACAAGGATGGCCTATTGCACTTAGTGGCAGAGATTTAGTTGCTATTGCACAAACTGGCTCTGGAAAAACGCTAGGAGTGAGCCAAATTAGAGATACATTAATTTTTAACTTGTAGAAATGTAAAGACGTTTTTTTTTTTTTTTATTAAGAGTTAAAATATGCACATAATACATGTATATAAAAATAAGTTTTAATGAGTTTATATGAATTGATAAACTTTTAAAATATTTTTATTTCAGTATGTTTTACCAGCAATTGTACATATCATACATCAACCACGTCTTGGTAATGGAGATGGTCCAATTGCTTTAATCTTAGCTCCTACAAGAGAATTAGCCCAACAAATTCAGGAAGTAGCTAATTGTTTTGGAGAAGCAGCAGGTGTAAGAAATACCTGTATCTTTGGTGGTGCACCTAAAGGACCACAAGCACATGATTTAGAAAGAGGTGTTGAAATATGTATTGCTACACCAGGTAGACTTATTGATTTCCTGGAAAGAGGGACTACAAATTTACGCAGGTATAACTATTATTTTTAACTAAAATTATGTACAATTAAAATATTTTCAATATATATGATATTGAATATGCATTATTTTAGATGCACATATTTAGTATTAGATGAAGCTGATAGAATGTTGGATATGGGTTTTGAACCTCAAATAAGAAAGATAATTGAACAAATTCGACCTGATAGACAGGTTTTGATGTGGTCAGCTACATGGCCTAAAGAAGTTCGTGCATTAGCTGAGGACTTTCTGACTGACTATACACATCTTAATATTGGTTCTCTGACTTTATCAGCTAATCATAATATTATTCAAATTGTGGATGTTTGCCAGGAGTTTGAAAAAGATTTAAAATTATATAGACTACTTCAAGAAATTGGAAATGAAAAAGAAAATAAAACAATAATTTTTGTTGAAACAAAACGAAAAGTGGATGATATTACAAGAAATATCAGGCGAGATGGATGGCAAGCATTGAGTATTCATGGCGATAAAAATCAGCAAGAAAGAGATCATGTATTACAGGAATTTAAAAGTGGAAGAGCTCCTATTTTAGTTGCAACAGACGTAGCTGCTAGAGGCTTAGGTATGCGTTACTTCTTCATAGTACTTAGATTATTTACACAGTCAAGAATATCGGGTGAATATGGGAATTGGCAACACTTATTGGATTAGCCAGATGCGTTATTAATAAGACCAGTGGACAGCTATGTATGTAGCAATGTGTGATTTATTGAAATTTTTTGATAGCAGAGCCCTTACAATACACAGATTAAACTCTATTTTAACTTTATTTTTATACTTTATGATATGATTTATATTTTAAGCAGGTTTGTATTTTTTTTATCATTAATAACATATATAGGGTTACTTATATGTATAAATATTTAAATAAACATATTTTTTCAATAATAAAATTTATATGAAGGGTTCTAAAGAAATGCACACAAGCTACCACTAAGACTGTCTGCTTTTCTTTTTCAGAGGCACAGAGTACCCTAAGTGAACGCAGTGTACTGCCAGTATTGGGCAGACACAGTGAATGTTTTATTTTTCTTTGCTTGTATTATATCAATAACAATATCAAAATATTAAACATACGCCTGTGTTTTCAATTTTTAAATTCTTATATAGTATTATATATTTTTGAATTTAAATTTAAAAATTTAATACAGATTTTAATTTTATGATATAATAATAATAATGATTACATCGAAAATGTTTATAATACAATTATTATAAAGTAATCATACATTAAAAAAAAAAATTCTGTTTTACCATATATATGTAAGTAGTATATATTATATTTATTTTTTTATCTTTGTCTATTGATTTGCCGTTATAGTATGTCAAACAATTCTCAAGCGTTTTCTAGTGCCTCTAATTGTTAAAATTATTATTTAAAATCTAAAAAGGTCAATGCATTCAGGCTTAAACATTAAAATGCTGCCTTTATCCCAAACCAGACACTACCGCTGTGTCTGTCTAATCTCTAGGCCATCATACATGACTGAATAGCCCTACATTTAAAAGTAAATGGGGCTGTTTTTGCTGATTTTGAAATGGAATTTCCAACTAAAAGGTGGGTGGTTTTCAAACCTGACTTATAGACAAATATATTTAAGTGAAAATTGGGGGATATTGTTCCATCTCAATAAAAGTTAAAAACTTTTAAAAATTTTATAATAATTTAATATATTCGAAACCATTTTATATATTTCATCTCAAGCATTCTATATAATTACTTTTGCAAGTTTGAAGATCATTCTGTGAACTTAACACACTCAACAAATGGGGTGATGATTATTACAAACAATATACATATAAGTATAAATATTAGGAAAATTCTTATATTTTGTAAAATATTTTTTCACAGATGTGGATGATGTTAAATATGTAATAAACTTTGATTATCCATCATCGTCAGAAGATTACATACATAGAATTGGTCGTACTGGACGAAGGAGACAAACTGGTACCGCTTATGCATTCTTTACAACTCATAACATGAAACATGCAGGAGATTTAATAGAGGTATTAAGAGAAGCAGGACAAAATATAAATCCACGACTTACTGAAATGGCAGAATTAGCTAAATCAGGAAGTTATGGAAGCAGAAGTATGTGTTTAAATTGTTTTCATGTGAAGCTTAAATAAATGTCATAATTCATTTATTTTGTATTTTTTGTGAAAGGTGGCAAACGATTTATGAGCAATGACAGAAGTAATGCTAGACGAGGTAATACTGATACCAGAGGAAGAGGTGGTTCTACGAGAGGAAGAGGTCGTGGTGGAAATTCTTATCAATCTACTTCAAACAATTATTCAAATTCGGACTACAATAGCTATAATAATATGAGACAAAGTAATTCAACTAATCCGAATACAGGGTATGGGTATACACAGAGAACTTATGGGCAAAGCAATTTAGCACCAAGTTATGGGGGAGGAGATAATTATGGAAGTACTTATCAATATAGAGGAACAACATACTAAAAATACATTTACTATATTACAAACAAATTTTACTATCAAAGTATGTTAATAACAGTATAGTTACATTTGTGTTAATCTTAAGATAAATAAAATAAAGAATACAGAAAATATGAAACAGAACCAAAAAATATCATGTATTTTATATACATGATAAAGAAAAAAATAAAAAGATAGTAATGGTAAAAATAATGTTTGTTAAATATGTATGTATTATTTTAAAAGTTAAAAACTAGATTTCATTATACAAAATGTTTTAAAAAACATTTCAGGTTAAAAATATATATTATGTTTTTATTATATAATTTATAACTATACTATATTTTGTGTTAATAATATTTTGTGTTAAAGTAAAAAATATTTTAATTAAGGAAGCTTTGTGAAAAATAATATTTAAATGAGATTAGCTTGTTATATTGTGTTATACATATCATATACATATAGAATGTTAAATGATGTTTATTAAATATAATTTAATACAATGATGTTCATTAAATATAATTACAAAAAACTTAAAACTTAATATTTTTCACAAATATATATATTAATCTTCATTTATGATGATAAAATTTTATTGAATAAATTTCGATACATGTATAAAATAAATTAAGTTTATTTCACTGCGTGAATATATCAAACAAGTTATATAAGTGCTAAAATTTCCCATTAAAGAATTATAACTAAATGTATTTTGTTATATTTTTATGTTGTGTGTGTGTGTGTGTGCGCGCGCGCGCGCGTGTGTGTGTTTGTTTCGAGTTATATTAATAAAATTATCCTTTTTAACAAAATTAACTGAGTTGTTCTTACCTATAAGCTATAAAAACAAAAGACATTAGTAAGTTGATAGTTTGCTTATCAATCCGATATTTTATTTTAATGTATTTTTCCCTGCTCGATACTATTATTTCCGGTATTTTATGCAATTATATTTCATAAAATATTTATACTTAATATTTAAACTTTAATAGTTGAAAAAAGGAAATAAAATATTTTGTACACAGTTAAAGTATGTTTAAATGATAGAAGTATTAATATATATAAAATGATAAAATTGAAAGTAAAATGGAGGTATTTCCTGATACAATACGACGCCATGATATTTGTTTCACAGATCCTCTTCGAATCGTATAACGAGAACGCGTAGTAGAAAGTAGAACGTACTTTTGCTTGGTTCTTGTTAGTGGTACGTGTTTCTATTAAGGAAAATCACCGTAATTCCGAATTTGACGTAATAAGTATCTTTATGAGAATGTAAGTTATATGAAATTTCTATTATCATTACTTAAAAATACCTATTTCCTGTAAATTTCTTATTGACATTTGATGTCTATGATTGACTGCTTTACTCCATATTGTTCTTATATTAAAGAAATTTTTGCGCTCATACTTAATATATGTATGGCTTTTAAACTTATTTGTAACATATTAGTTATTAAAGGAAAGTTTTAATATTAATAATTTGTTTTTATAAGTATGAAATATGTGAATCTTGATTTTATAATTATAATCTCACAAATTCACAGCACGTGTTTAAGCTATATTATTAAAATTGAATTTACTTCATACGATTAAAATAGTATTAAGTACATATTCTTATGTTATAAATAATGTTCGATATATTAGAAAACAAAATATTTTTTTATAATATCACTTTCAACTGTTCACATAATTATATCTATGTATATAAACTGTGTACTGTATTCACATTTAGTTAATACATATAAATTACTTTATGTTTAAGGGCTTATCGTGATCGTGAACGTAGTGATAGAAGAGGAGGAGGAGGAGGAGGAGTACGGGGAGGAGGTCGTTTTAGTGGTCGAGATGGAAGTAGTGGAAGTGGGAGATTTGGTAGTAATTCCAATAGAGATAGTAGTTTTGGAAACAATAATTTTAAAAACCGGCAACCTGGAGAACGACTCCGAAAACCAAGATGGGATATGAGTACATTACCACCATTTAGGAAAGATTTCTATCAACCTCATCCTAATGTTACAACTCGAAGTTCACATTTAGTTGAATCTTATCGTTCAGATAAAGAAATTACTGTAAAAGGAACAAATGTGCCAGGGCCAAATATATTTTTTGAGGAAGGTGGATTTCCAGACTATGTGTTAAATGAAATTCGTAGACAAGGTTTTGGAGAACCAACTGCAATTCAGGCACAAGGGTGGCCTATTGCTTTATCTGGACGTGATATGGTTGGAATTGCTCAAACTGGATCTGGGAAAACATTAGCATATATTTTACCAGCAATAGTACATATAAATCATCAACCAAGATTAAATAGAAATGATGGTCCTATAGCTTTGATTTTAGCACCAACAAGAGAACTTGCACAGCAAATTCAACAAGTTGCATCAGATTTTGGTGTCTCGTCACAAGTAAGAAATACATGTATCTTTGGTGGAGCTCCAAAAGGCCCTCAAGCTCGTGATCTTGAACGAGGTGTTGAAATTTGCATAGCAACACCTGGACGACTTATTGACTTTCTAGAACGTGGTACAACAAATTTACGTAGATGCACATACTTAGTACTTGATGAAGCTGACAGAATGCTTGACATGGGTTTTGAGCCACAAATTAGAAAAATTGTAGAACAAATCCGACCTGATCGACAAACTCTTATGTGGTCAGCAACATGGCCAAAGGAAGTTCGCAATCTTGCAGAAGAATTTTTAACTGACTATATACAAATTAATATTGGTTCTCTACAATTAGCTGCTAATCATAATATCCTTCAAATTGTTGATGTATGCGAAGAATATGAAAAAGAGGGTAAACTTATGAAACTTTTAGAAGAAATATCAAATGAACCAGAGAATAAAACTATTATTTTCGTTGAAACAAAGAGAAAAGTAGATGATATAACACGTGCAATTAATAGGTATGGATGGCAAGCAATTGGCATCCATGGAGATAAAAGCCAACAAGAAAGAGATTATGTATTAAATCGTAAGTGTTAACTGTAAAATTCTATGTATATAAACATATTCTGTCCAATACTAGAGAATTTATTTCAGAGTTCCGGAATAGCAGATCTGCCATTCTAGTAGCTACAGACGTTGCAGCAAGAGGATTAGGTAAGAATCTGTTTACACGCAAGTGGGTATGATGTAAGGGTCAGGCTGCGATGGTTATTTCACATTTGTGAGAGTTGTATAATTGTGATGTGGCAACGGATAACGGCATGTGCCAGACTGATTGACATTAGTCCTTTCTTGGTGTGAATGGAAATTGTTTAAAAAATACAGAGGTTCAAGAAGAGAACTATCAATTAATACAATTACTGATTCAAGTCTCTTTCCTATTTCGTTTAGGATATTTTAATTGATTTCCATTAACTCATTATTTAGGGAACTTAATGGTATATTATAAAATCACAAACAGAAAGTTAATGCTATTATTTTCGTCTTTTCAGCACAACAATACTGAAGGGATACTCTGTAATTTTAGTTTTATTACAATTTAGGTGGATTTTGACATACTTTTAGTCTCTAATAATATTCTATAAATTTTATAACATAATATTTTTTTAATAAAGTTTTATTAATTTTAATAAATGAATATTTTAATATTAATTTAAGACATGAGTTATGTTCTTAGGAACATCATAATTTGTTTCCTGATTATAGCTCTACATTATTATTATTATCAATATTGGAATTAAAAGTAAGTCAAAATATTTCAGCATTAAAATTAGTGTAGGTAAACAGGTAAGACGATAGAAGATTCATGTTTTTAAATTTTGCTCTGATTGAGAAAAGTCTTGTCAGTCTGGTATTAACGTGCTGTTCTATGTGTTTTCAGAGGCACATGCGACGGAGTTTTATCAATGATAAGAACTCTGGAGAGCTTGCTTTGGAATATATAATTGAATGGGGCGTGACTGCTGGTCTGTCCCCGCGCAACAAGCTAACCTAACGCTGTGCCTCGGCTCACCGTGCCACTTGAAAAAACACACTCTCACTCTGTACCTGCGACGGTCCAAAGTATGGAAATCATAGAGTTAGGGTATCTAGCAAACAAGGACTACTAGACAGGATAGATGTTGTACCATTTATGTTCTTAGATTAGAAGGGTAGGAAACGGCATTACTTTGTTTTGCACTGTTTGTTAAATTATACTTCCACTAAATTAAAAAAAAGTAAATTTAGTTTAAATTTATAATCTATATTCGATTTACAAATTGTTAAAAATATGCATTAGTACAAAAGAAAGTTTGTGAACTCCCGACAGTGCAAAATAAATGTTGGTGTTACTCATACAATGGAATGCGTGTGGGGTTGATCGGAGAATGCACATGGTGCTCATCCAATGTTCCAACCTCACGGAAGCAATGCGCAAGGACCAAATTTTGAAAGACCAGCACAGATCCATACTTTGGTGCGGGAGAGAAGGGTGTGAAGTTACTAAGAGTAAATATACAGCTCGCTAACGCATAAAGTGAGAATTCCATGAGAACCATCTGAGCTCTGATTCCTCTACATTTCCAAAAATGTATTTACGTTTCCAGCTTTTGGCAACCACAGGTAAATAATATAAAAATTTGCTCTTTGTGGTCAACTCATTTGTGTATTTCATGTGAAAATTATAAGTGGAATTAAGGACTGAGGAGTTAGTGATGAATAATGATGAATAAATATTTCTAATATAAAATGTTTTATCTCATCAAATTTTGTATACAAAAAAATACTGTTTAATTCCATTTGTATTGCACATAACATGTCTACTAATGCTTTAATTAATTCGCTTTGTAAGTTAATTGAACCACAAAGACACAAGTAATTTTCGTTTTTGATGATTATAACTTTTAATGTTATATAGATGTGGAAGATGTTAAGTTTGTGATAAATTTGGATTATCCATCCAATTCTGAAGACTATGTACACCGGATTGGTCGTACAGGACGTTCACAGCGTACGGGAACTGCATACGCATTTTTCACTCCTGGTAACGCACACAAGGCTAGTGACTTAATTCAAGTTTTAGAAGAAGCAAAACAAGTTGTAAATCCCAAATTATATGAATTATCGAGGAATCCAGGCATTTATAAAAGTATGTATATTTATAAAAGTATGCATATTTCTTTGAAGTAATTAATTTTGCGTTTAATATCACTGTTTTACGTTTTTTATTATAGGAGGTCGTTATGGGGGACGTAGTGGAGGTGGTGGAGGACGTGGTTCTGGGGGCCGTGGCGGCACTTCCCGTGGTTCGCGTGGCGGTCGCGACGGAGAGAGAGGTGGCAGATTTGATCGTTCTAATGGTGGTGGAGATCGAGGAAATAAGTGGAATGGTAATAATAGCAGTATAACGTCAAATAAAAATTGTAAGAGTTCTATCTAGAGTTCTATCCAATTTTCTAGTTTACTTTTTTAATATACATTATTAAATAATCTATGTCTATGTAGGTGGTGTTGGAGGAGGCAACTATAATAGTAAAGCATTTTCTCAAAATAATTATGGAGGAGGGTCTGGTGGTGGTTCCAGCGGTTATAGTCAAAATGGTGGATATGGAGGCAGTGGAGGAGGAGGTGGAGGTGGCAGTAATTATAGACAACAAAATGGCTATTAATTACAAAATAATTCATATTGAATGAATGTTTTATGTAATATAGTAAAGAAATGTAAACAAACTAAAAAATGTTCTATAGAACAGGTTTTTTTATGTAACGTGCTTCTCGCAATGGTTAAATACAAAGTAGAGTAAAATGCACGTGATATTATGACCGGATAAAGTAATATGATTGAATGTATTAGCAAGCTAGGTTACGACAATTTAAGGACATTCATAATCATTCTTAAAAAAAAAAAAAAAAAAAAAAAAAATGAAAAAAGATAAAAAGTGTATATGCAAATGTAATGTTAGATAGAACGTTACTAATGATTTCTGACATGTGATACTTGCAAATACGACTATATATTTCACGTACAACTTAAATTAATTATTTGAAAGTCCTAATGTATTTGGTACATGAAACAAAAGTAAAAAGAAATGTTTATAAAATTGAATACAAAATATTGACAAATAATATTCTTTAAAATATGAGAGTTTTAAGAAAAATAGTAAGAAATGAAAAAAATTATTTCAGAACAATATACTTAATTTACGCTGACTATTTATGTTAGAGTTGCTTAGTTTACAAAGATGTGTTTTTTGCAAATGTATCGGTATAAGTCGTAAATGCATGGATCATCTGTATTATTTCAAACGTCCAGTACATTGAATTGTATTCTACTTAAGAGGATATAAAATCCTATGCAGTGTAGTATTAGACATTTAATAAAATAATATAAGTATAAAGTATTTTGATAATTCTATATAAAATTTCATCACAGCTTTCCTTATTTGGAAAGTAAATTGTATTCATTAAATTTTGTATTAGATTCAAAGATACTAAATTAGGAACTCATATTATCTTGGAACAATGTCACAATCAATTTACTATATTCTATATACAAATTTTGTTAAAAAATAACTAGAGTTTTTATTCATTGGAACAATATTTTTTATTTATTATTTCATCGCTTATGGTAAAATATTACGATAATATATGACATTGCGAGTAATCAGTTTTATCTGTTCCACGAAAAGATATCTTTCTTATTGAGTGACATTGTGGCATTTATCAGAAATCATGTGATCAGGTCAGAGTTTATTGATTCATTCCAATACAATCTTGTACAGTTACACTTTTGCGATAGAGTTACACAACTGCCGATTATGTGTGCCTGTTTGATTACTTTTACGATAATAGAATTTACACTGTAATATCATTAGTCATTCTTTATAGTATTTAGCGTATAATATATTAATCTGTATATTTTAGTGTTCTATGATGTTGCGTGAATATATTTTTTGATGTTAGCTGAATAAATTAAAGAATCATTAGGTCAGAATTCCCAAAACAAAATATTCATGTCTTATCAATACAGTAAATTTTGTAGATCTGAAATTGTCGTAATATTTTTATATTGTACAATGTTGTCTAATAAATAATGAAGTATTCCATTCTCATTGTAATATTATATTATGTCATTATGCTATTGTTCCATAATTAGTGTATTTCTATTCCAGTTTATGTCTAATTGGAACATTAAATTTGTGAAATAGGAAAAATGTGTCAATTTCAAATTACGTAATTTATAGAATTTATAGGAATATAGGTAGATCTTTTTACGAAATTAAGAAATATTTAAAAATCTGTAACATAAAATAAGTTGTTTCGGCCCACATTACTTAATTGTAAATCACTTTATATATTTAATACATGGGTATCATTCCAATATATTATACAAAATCTACATTGTAAAAAACCTTACGAACAACTCCAATTATTAAATTTTGAAATATTTACAACTGATAAGCAACAGTATTACCTCGATAATAGACGCATGTTGGAACCGAGTTGTGTATGCTAATAAGGGAGATAGGTGCGTGGAAATTGCCAGTTATCTTTTCAGCTTTTTCGCTTAAAGTAAAAAATCCACCGGTAAACTAAGCTGAATTATGGTACATTGTATTAAATTAAAAAATATTTGCTTCAACACATATATACAGAACCATTTACATCAAAGACTAAAATGTTTCCTAAGGCGTGCTATGTTTTAATTTTGATGGATACAATTCTGTACATATTGGAACAAATATTTTTAAATTTAGTATAGTGTACCATAGTTAGGAAGTGTATCTTAATTTTCCGGTAGATTCCTGTCTTAAGTATGTACTTATAAATTATTGGAGGCTCGAAGGCGAGAGTGAAATAAAAGTGTTATCGATGAATGAATCAGACATATGTTCATCAGAAAATTCTCAAAAATTAATTACAATAATAAAAGAACATAAAAATTTTATTTTTTCAATTTCGATGATTTATGAGATATATTCAAGATATATATATTTATACATATATATCGTCTACTACCGATAGAGTATTATACACATATATATATTAATGATAATCGAAGTGGGGATGAATTGATGAAAAGTATATGACGCGTGAGTCGGCAATACGCGCAGTCAGCGCAGTGCACTCCAAGATTTCGTGTAGTGTGCTTTGTAGTTACCGGTTATTATTTATTGAGCAAAAGAATTTTTCTATTTTGTATTATAAATATCAATTTCATTCATTATGACAGAAAATCGCAAGGAAGTAAGGGTGTGGTGTGATGGATGGTAAGTTCTTATTAAATTATATTTGTCCTATACTTAATTTAAATTTTACGTGCTTGTTGTCCACAATTGGTGTATGACTATGACTTTTTGATAATAGGATGTCGATCAATAAAGTTTTGATACGGATGACACAATTATATGTATACAGTGATAGAAAATTATACGTATAACAGAAATTACAGTGATAATTTTGAGTAGTTCATATCTGTGACACTGTTATAGTTGCTGTTTTCATTCTTTTTTACGTTTTAACGTATTATGTATGAGACAATTTATAAAACATTTATTGTATTAAACTATGCGAATTCCGCTATCAAACAAATACATTTAAACTTTTCACCTGTACATTTCGTTATAAATGTACAGATATCTTTTTCAAATGATTATTTTTTCAACACAGCTATGACATGGTGCATTTTGGCCACGCGAATTCTTTGCGTCAAGCGAAGGCATTAGGTGATTATCTAGTTGTGGGTGTACATACAGATGAAGAAATTACTAAGCATAAGGGACCACCAGTATTTATGGAACAAGAAAGGTATGTCTTTATTCAAATAAAACAATTGAATTACTTTGAATTTTAAATAACTTTTATAGCATTTTTTGTTAATTATGTATAAATATATAAAAAATAATTAATATTGTACAAGTAATATCACAAGCAAATTATTATACTTTTAGCATTAAAGCAAATTAATTTATGGTTGTTCTGTAATTAAATATATTTATATTAGGTACAAAATGGTTCGTGGTATCAAGTGGGTAGATGAGGTAGTTGAAGGAGCACCTTATGTTACGACTTTAGAAACATTAGACAAATACAATTGTGATTTTTGTGTTCATGGTGATGATATCACAATGACAGCGGATGGTGTAGACACGTATCATTTGGTCAAAGCAGCAGGTCGTTATAGGTATATATAAAATAAATTAATATAAGAGAGTTATATTAATAATAATAAAAGTTAGGAATAAATAAAATATAAGCAAATATAATTATTACAGGGAAGTTCAAAGAACAGCTGGTGTATCAACAACTGATCTAGTAGGCCGAATGCTGTTAATGACACGGCAACATTTTAAACAAGGAGATAGTGAATATAGTGTTGATAGAGAACCTAGTAAAAGCATGGGTCAAGATAGAACAGCTCGAAGTCCATGGACAGGTTGTTCACAATTCTTACCTACTACACAAAAAATTATCCAATTCAGTGATGGGAAAAGTCCACAACCTGGAGATAAAATAGTTTATGTAGCAGGAGCATTTGATCTTTTTCATGTTGGTCATTTAGATTTCCTAGAAGTTGCAAAAAAAGAAGGTGATTATCTTATAGTTGGACTTCATACAGATCCAGTGGTTAATAGATACAAATATGGTAATCATCCAATTATGAATCTTCATGAAAGAGTACTTAGTGTGCTGGCATGCAAAGTAAGAAATAAAATATTATTTCAAATATCTTATAAAATACCAGTCGAGCTACAGTATATTTAAAGTCTATTATTTGATTTACATATAGTATGTTAATGAAGTAGTAATTGGGGCTCCATATGAAGTTACTAAAGATCTTATGGAACATTTTGATGTAGCTATTGTTTGTCATGGTCAGACTCCTATCATGCCTTCTGAGGATGGTTCAGATCCATATACTGAACCTAAAAGACAGAATAAATTTAAATTATTGGATAGTGGTAATGACATGACTACAGAGAAAATTGTTGAACGCATAATTCTTCACAGGTACGTTATCTTTAAATGATATAAGTTTTAACTGCTTTAAGTGGATGAATGACTAAAAATAATTTATAAATTATTACAAAGATTACTGTTAGATTCCAAATTAAAATTACATATAATGTGCGTAAATCTAATATATTAAATATTAACACATTGTTACTTTAAGATACAAAATTAAAACTAAGCAGAAATAAAATTTTGAAGTTAATTGTGCTGTTTTAGAAGAAATGAAAATAAGTAATAATAAATGTTGAAAATAATTTTTAATTTTAATATTATATTTTAATATTACAAAATATTTACACTTATATTAAACTTAAATGTAATTGTTTTTTAAAATTATCACTTAATTGAAAAATATTAAATACATCTAATAATGATTGTGCAACTTTAATGAGCATTTTAAATTATCATACTTCATTAAATAAAAGATATAGAAATATTTTTATTTCATATAATATTTTTTTTATAATATAAATATAGTCGATACTCAATATTATTCAAGATTACTCAAGATTATTATTACTAAATAATTCCACCAAAAAGATGTACTGTATGCAATATTTTGTCTTCCTAGGTCATATGAACTACATATAATAATTAAAAATTTGAACAACTGTTTATATGTTGAATCTTGCCATTTTGCATTTTGCCATTCCTCATTCAGCTTGAAATAAACATCTTTTTCCTTACTTTATTTTGAAATTTTATATCATTCATCTATTCATGCTTTTATAATGGGATATGCAAGTTTATGCTATCAAACATTTCATGGATTCATCTTATATTTCTATTTACGTGTAGTTTGTGTAAGTGTGTACAATTAGTATGTACAATAATAGTAGTACAATAAGTGTGTGTAATTCTTTATAAAGAAGTTTATAATTTATTTATTTTATCATAATTAAGATTGTAAAACATATTTGCATATCCCAACGTTTTAAGACAGACTCACGATGTTTTGATATAGTGCTTAATTGCAGATTGGAATTTGAAAATAGGAATTTAAAGAAGGAAAAAAAAGAACAAGCAGCTTATGAAGCCTTTATAAAGTCTCAGAAAAAAGAAAGGACTGAATAATTTATTCTATACACTCAAAGTGTATGATAATTATATTTTATGGAACATATTTGTAAATATATCACACTAATATTTAAATTATTTAATTCTATTTGAAAATATGTGTGGTTTAAATATTTATAACCATGCTAAATATTTAAGGTATTAACATATTATAGACAATTTTTTTTTCCAACAACTCAACGACAAAAACAAATACAACGATAAAGGTATGCAAAAAATTGTGAATATTTGTAAACTTAAATATTTCTAATTAGGAAGGTTTAGAGAAGCTTATTTTATGTTACATGCTAAGTCTAAATATGCACACATATATATAAATCTGGTATTAAAACTTGGTACTAGGACATTATTAATAAGCTTTTGATTATGTATCATGGTGTGAATATTATATAAAAATGAAACTTTTACAATGTTAGATTTTACTTATATATTTTATGTATTTTTTTACAGAGATTTTATCATCATATTTGAGGCATTGTTTATTTTTTTGACAATATATGTACTATTTTATTATTATAATTAATCTATATGAAATTAAAAATTTAAGAAAATGATTTTATAAACATTTTACAACCAAAACATGTATATTTTTAATTTCATAGTCACTTAGTTAAATCTAGTTTATAATTGGATTCTTTTTTTATAGCACATAAAGTGGAAATAGTAAATAAATTTATAAGTGTAAATTGTTAAATCTATCTTATTAACTCTTAAACGATTGATTTGTGGAATGTTATGATTATTTTTAAATCTGTTTTTACATTAAATATTTTTTCTTATAACTTAGAATATAGTTGGAGTATGACTATAATAATTTTGCATAATTATTTGGAAGGAAAGATAGCTATATATATTCTTCATAGCACATAAACACACAATATTATAATAATTAAAGATAATAGTAACATAATTATTTAAATAAATTGTTTATTATAGTATTATTGTTCTATGAAATGTACTGTAATTTTGTGCATTTGCAATCGATATTTTTTTTACGATATTTAATTGTGCAGTATTTGTAGATTTATTGTGTATACAAGAAATAATATTTGTATTCATTATTATCAAATACATGTGTATTTAATTAATACGAATTAACAATGCATTGTACAAGGAAAATGTACATTTATAAACAAATGTTAAAATTGTAAAATAAATCGTAAGTGCCACATTTTGTAACATAATCATGTTACATTATTTTTACTTGAAACTAAATATTAACCAAAGATACATTTTGATCGTGATACAAAGTAGGCAATCTGTTCTACGTTTTTATTTTGCTCATATTACGCTCTTATTATCTGTAGACTGAAATCTATTTGATGTAGAATTTTTTTTCTTATATGCTTTACTTTATTTAAGTAAAGTTGATTGTTATAAATTGTATCTACAGGGGCGGACTGGCTATTGGGAGGTTTGGGAAAATTCCCGGTCAGGCAGTAGGGTTTAGAGGTTTTACGGACTTGGATCCGTTCTATGTAGAATTGTAATCTCCCAGTAAAATTTATAGAGATATAAAGATAGAATACGCGAGTCGTATGTTAGCGCGAAAGTGGATGCGATGTGGGAATTGAAAGAGAACTCTGCATAGGACCTTTCTGTTCTTGTCTAATCAGGCATGCAACTGACGCCCCGCTCGCTAATTGAGTTACACACATATATTTACTGTACGAATGTAAATGCGTATTAGATAAGAACACAAGAGGTCCCATGTTTTTATTTCTACAATAAAAATTCAAGTCCTAGTCCGCCCTTGTATCCTAATTTATATACGCGCTATTGCACATCATTACCAATCCCTCGGTAATGTTATATTCATAAACATGTAATAGAATGACATGCTATAAAATATTACGAAATGGAGCGATCGATTTAATTTCTATCAATAATTTAATATTCCTAAAAGTGTGACATGCATAAAGATGTAGTGATGTTTTATTTTGCAATAAATAACTTATATGCGATCATATTAATACAGTAAATATTTTGTAATATTTCTATACCTATTCGTTTATTCGACCAATTAAGAAACTTATGGTTAGAATCTTTAAATGATAACATTTTGTTTATAAACAACAAATAGTATTCTACTACTGTATGTATGTACATTAAGTCAAACGTATACAATCACCCTCAAAAGAAAATACATTATAGTTATATTCAACCGTAACGGATATGAGTAAATTATTCTACAATGAATAAATTAATACAGTTCATTTAGGATTACTTACTATTAAAGATTATATACGCACTGTTTCAGGTCACGTAATAGCACTGCACGTTTAACAAAATGTTGAAATAGCGGAGAAGTAGATTTGCAATTATGTAATAAGTATTCAATGTGAGAAATGAAATAAAATAAATTTTTCGTGCAATTTGTTGTATAAAACGTGCAAAAGTGAATGATCAGTTACGAAGAGCAATAGTGAAGAATTTAATATTTGCTAAAGTTCGTAAATTACATTTGTTTTTTTATGTTATACATAAATATGTAATAATATATAACATATCCGTATCTTTGCAGTAATTCTATCAAGTCTTATCAAATTTTATCTATCTTATCTACCTTAAATAATATACATTAAGTATATTAATTAAATATATTAGTTTCATATATTTTTTAAACTCTGTGTTTTTAGTTTAGTATATAATCTCTTAACGTTCACAGATATTAAAAAAAATATTACGTTATAATACAATTTAGTTATTTTTGTATGATATTTTGCTTATATCCGTACCATAAGTCGTTCTGTTAATTTGGTTTCTTATTTCATTTCACGAAAACTACCGTTTCATTTTGATTGAGCATAATAAAGTACATATGTAATATAATATTTGCATTTTGCTATTGTACCGTAGATCGGCCGGTGTAGCCTGGTGTTTGTTCAGAATATTTTCTAGCACGATCTCGTACTAGTTCGTCGATCGATTTATTTTGTGGTATAGTTGACGACAAATTGTGAAGTCTTGTTGCAAGATAGCACATGATAAAAGCGGATAAAACCAGAAGTGCACCAAGTCCTGTTGCAACGTAAAGGAAACTACCGCAACTGTTTTCAAGTCCAGCAGTTACTTTCTGATATATATCTAGAAATCACAAAATACGTAGGTGATGAATTTTTCAATAAGATTCATTTTATTAAAGTTACATTTTTCAACAATTGCAATAAAAATATGTTTTAAATATTTGAAAATAGCAATTACTATTTTAGTGTTAATAAGTTTAAAGAATGGAATTTTTTTTAACTCACCATCAGGCATCATCACTGTGTATTCGATATTTTCCTTAAATTTTGTATAAGGTATCGAATCGTTGTATTCCTTTATCAAGCGGTCGACTTTAGGAAAATATTCGTTCGTACCTTCTACGATAGATCGTTTTTTCTTTTTTCCATGTCCCGATGGTTCAAAAAGATCGAGACAAAAATCCTGTAAATAAGTTGTTATATGTTATTTATTCTTACGATTTCTGTAAATAGAAGAAACACTTTTGAATTATGATCGTTTAAAATATTAATTTTGCCATCTTCTGTTACTAGATATTGACACTTGATCACAAAGAGATTTTTAAATAATTAACAATTTGTAATTTAAAAAAATAAAAGTATAAATTTGACATATCTATCGAATTAATTACAAATCCATTATGAATTTAGATTCTTTCTTTACCATTTTAATACGTCAATCTCGTTTTTATGTTTGAACCGTTCGCATTTACGAAAAACGTGCCCAAACAATCATTTGAAAAACCACAGACTCCTAAGCACGAGCCCTCTAAAGGACGAATGTTTTTGTTGTGTCAGACAGCGAATTACAAAGCTGAACAGGTGAATAGCCACTCATTCAGTCGTCAACCACAAGTTAAATTGGACCGTAAATTATGTCCTTACCGGTTGGCAGTCCTGAGGTTCCATGCAAGCCTTGATCTGCGAGTGGATCCACAGCGTGGAACGTTCTCTCATGGAACTGAGGAGAAAGGCTTCGAAATCGAGGAAAACTTCGTTCTTTCTCTCTCGATAACGGGCTGGTTGATGAGGAATTATTGACGCGAAATCTCGATTTCTACAACCGTCCTTCACCAACACGACACTTCCTGGAGCGTGAGGCTGATCGGGATCGGGACTAACGGTTACTTCCAACAGTTTAATGTAACCCCATGCACTGTCTGCACTGATTCGAGCTCTTAACTGAAGCTTTGTACCAATGGGAACCGCTTGATCGACAGTCTGCGATCCCGATGCGTCCGATACGTTGCCCGTAGCTTCGCGGTAAAGGGCTACCTCGTACTCTAGTCGTCCAGGTGTTTCTTCGACCACCCCAGATACTCTTGCCCCGTGAGGACTGAAAGAGATTAGAATTTCAAAATTTAGAAAACAAAATTTGTACACGACATGTTTCAAACATCTTCCGCAATACGGTGCCAACATGAAAATTTTTGTATACGCTTATTTTTTTTTTTTTTTTTTTTATAGAACGAACTGTTGAAAGTTTTATTATACATATGTACATACACGTATACTTTCGTCGGTGATCTAAATAATTAAACGATCAGAATTATCACTAATACCATAAATAACTTTAAACAAAGTAAATATTTATTCGAGTGTCTTTGCAATTCATGTCTGTTTCCATAGGAGTTATCAGATAAAACACAATCTTGTCAATGTGGAATAACAACTTACAAGGTTCCAGCGAAACCGGCAGCTTTGTGACGGAGTAACGTGGGCTCAGGTGGTCGGCACATTAAGATCAATTCTTGATCGGCTAGCATGACGACACCGGGAAATGCCGGAAACCATACTCGCAGGTGAATGAAACCCTAATGACAATAAAATTTTGTTCATCGTATCTCTTTCCTAGCTTTTATGTATTTTTTATTTCATTATTTATGTATTATTTTGTTATTTGGTCCTTAACGAGTTAGATAACTAACAGCTCGTATCTATATGTAACGTCAACGATAAATTTCAAGATTCTTTCAAGCGCTAGATTTAAATATTTTGAATACTCATTTTTTAACAATTACGATAATATACAATCGCATTATATAAATTCATACGATATGTCAGAGTAGTTTGCAGTGTACGATATTTATATTGTTATACTGTAGTTACGTTTCGTTAGAAATATATAAAAATCTTCCCTAGATATATATACAAGACGATCGTAAACGTCGCGTATGTTCATCGATCATCTGATCTGAGCAAGAAGCGATTGATAATCGAATTTTGCGATCAGTTACGTGACAAGTTGATAATACGAAAGCATTTATTAGTTGATCGGTTTCGGTTTATCGACGCGCGTAGCAGAACACGGACGCGGACAACTAACGAGCGCAGGAAGCAAAATTTCGATCGATGACTCACGTTTCTCTTCAGGATGCCGCATCTCGAGAAGTCAGTCACCTTCAGGAAATAGTTATCTTCCTGAGGATCATTGGGATCTGGCCTGATCTGGCAGTGAATGTCGGTAAGCGGATTGGCGGATCTGTCGTCGGCAAAGAGCGGCGCCCCTCTGAAGCCAACTGGTCTTTTGATCTTCGCTGTCAGGAGATCGGCTGCTGATCCTGCGCCGCTGCACTGAATGTCAGAGACCTCGTAATCCTGGGCAACGGTGGCGGCAACCTGAAACAATACGACAGTCATTCATCTACACAGGTTTGCTCGAACGACATTCGTGACCTCCTGGTATGTAATTCATTTCCTTCTTGCATATAGTTTTTTCCTTTCCAATTGCCTTGAAATATAATATTCATGGACACTTAGAGATAAAACTATCTGTGGAAATTCAATCACACTTTTAATTATCTCTTACGCCAGTTTCCGCTGATGCCGTTATCTATCGCGTATATTTCCATAACAAGATCTTATAAACGATGTACAACGTACATAAGTACTTGCCACTACCGCTCAAAAGCATTGGGTCACTTCGGACGATTTAATTCATAATTTATTTATTATTTATTTATTTATTATTTAATGCGTCAAAATATCCATAGCGTAGCTTTACAACATGCACTTTTGTGATTAAAGTACATCCTATGAATAATAAAGATCAAGTATCTGAATACTTTTGAGCGATAGTGTACACACGTACACCGTCAGCACGAGTTTACGCTACGTTTGATCGTAATTAAAGATGAGATTCAGCGACAGAGAGGAGCAAGATAAAAAGATGTGAAAGAATGCCGTAACCTCGGTGTTAATGATACAAAATACAATGCGGGCACGGCAACGAAGAATTTCATAGTTGAGCGAACGTTTCGCGGTAACAGGAGTGCATTAACCATTAACATACTTTACTAACAAACTTTTGAACTATTTCACCGTGAAATAACATCTGTTCAGCCGTGTCACTGTCCTCGAGACGGCCGTTTTTTCGTCCGAACATCTGGACGGTAGCGTTGAGTGACCTCTCGCGACTATAGATAAAGTAATTTCTTTAATTAATGTGGGTCGCCTTGGACTTTTTCCGCGATATCGAGCCCAAGGCGCCTTTTTACCATTCCCGCTGATGTCCAGCGCGGTATGAAACTTCGATACGAAACAAGGTGACCAACACGCGGAGAGAAAAGACTTCAATACGAGTAACGGTGTAGAGAAACGCTCTGGTGCCCGCCTAAGTTATTCGTTATATGTATGCGTACCATACTGGTTGTTCATCGTGCGGTCAGCCAGGCGTATAATCGTAGTACAGGTCATGGTTATTTCTTCGAGGTAGGTCAACCCAGCTTTCAGGATTGCTCGATTTCCGCGATACGATTGATAAGCTGATCGATAAAAGGGTGTACCCTGTCAACTCTCTAGATGTCTTATTAATATGCTAATTTAGCGAGTATTTATGCAAGATCATATTTTTACGAATACGATTAAAAGTATGGAATCTTGGTAGAGAATTGTTTTATGTTGAAATTTATAGTTATTTATTAATTATTATCCAGGAAGGGGAAATTTCAGATACACAAATCTTTTATGAACAATGTAACTTATCGAATTACTTTTGTCTTTTATAATTACCAAAGAGTCATTGAACTCACACTAGTATTAACATAATTGAGGAATAGGGAAATAATTTGCCGGTAGAAGGTAGAAGGTACAATCAACAATTTCATTTACATGATCCATCATTATTTAATATTCCGTTATAGTAACAAGCAACATTCAATTAATAGTATTACGTAATTTTAATAAAAATATTTAAAACATTTTGATAATTAGATACTGAGTCTAGTAATATGAGAGGCAAAAGCTTATTACCAAAGTACTTAAAAACTACTTATTTCAAATCAAAATGACCTATCGCTGATGAAGGATGTTGATTGTTCGATGAATTTTTATTGGTAAACTGAATATATTCAATGATCATAAAAGTTAATGTATCAAAATCAATGTTCATACAGTAAACGCTTAATGTGCGCGGTTTATATTCATTAAATACTGAATATAATAATCATCAATGGACTGCAAAAATATTATAGAAATTCACTCTTGTTTCCCGCTTTTATTAATCTTTGTATTAAATGCAAAAAGATGAGTATAATTGAGGGCAGATATGAGCGAGGGTAATTGAGTCAACGTACTTGAAGAGCGATTAATTTAAACAAAATCTCATCGGATTTAACCGAAATACATCGATTTACTGTGTCGTATCATTAATTATTTCAGGTTCACTGATTTTTCATCAATAATCTTGAATGGACGACGATATGAAACGAGCGGATTTACGAAAAATTTGCGGCTAAATTGGAAAAACGCGATCCAAACGCAGTCGCGTAATTAACGATTTCAAGACGGGCTAATAAATTATCTTGGATCATCTGTGTCAATTGCATGCATATTAAATAGCAGGATATTAAAATTACATAGAATTATAAATAATTCATAGATTTTTCGCGTAGTTACCTTAATTAGCAATTAAGATGTCACATGGATATAAACACTACGGAGATAATCAATTTTGATGTTGTCACAGACATTGTGTTTTTTATCCATTGGTTGGAAGAAACAAGATACTGAACTTGTTGCGTAAGTGTTTTAACATAAAAAATTACTTAGTTTCATTTATCTAAACTGTTTTATGATACTCGAAAGAAATAAAAACACGTCGATATCAGACTTATCATTATAATGTGAAATATATTATTTCTGTGTTCTGTAAGATCTAGAAGCACATTTATATTGATGTATGTGCCAACATTATATCTATCATATTATTGATAGCTTTCTTATGTACTTATATAAACAAAGGAACTGGTAGGATCTATGTAGTTAGTTAACACACTAACAATATTAGTCATTTAGCTTGTAACTGTCATGTGCAATGGAATCTAATGTTACTGATTGGTGAATCTTATTCCAATTATACGAACGCTTACAATTTTGCGTACGTTAGTAAGCAAAAGAATGGGTAACATACGTTCGAATACAGTTATTCGAACATACCCTCCGGTTATTTCAGTGACAAATTATAGATAGTGAAGAAAATCAGCGATCTCCTGTTATAAGATGTCCAGTTATCCAAATCGTTTCCTCAGGTATAAGTAGAATTAAGTAAAAATAATGACAAGTAGGATCCTACTGTCTACTACTCATGTACATAATTCTACTTAATATAATTCTACTACGAAAGTTTGAAACATATTGGGATTCCAAAAGAAATAATGATTTCCTCAAGTAGGTAAATATTTTATACATTATAATATTTTATAACATTAAAACTGTAATTAATTATACTTCAAAATGGAGGTGAAAATTAGGTATAACGTTCTTATATCTCAGAAAAATTATACTCAAAAGTTTGTTTCGTTTAAGGAGTAAAAGATAGTGCAAACTTCTGAGCAGACAAAAACGAAAAGATCCGATCGTTTAACGAAATTTTAAATCCATGGCCGAAAGAAGTTACTAATTTAGAAATCGATACAGTTAAAGAGTTAATAAGCATTGAGCCATTACTTGGCCGATATGGCGTGCGTCGAAACTGTTATTGTAACAGCACTTTAATCGGACACGGGTGAAGCAAACGACGCTGAAACACAAAGTTTTCGATGGAATTGGAACGTCCGACGATGATTTCCGAATCGTTAAACGGAAACTATTCGCATTAAAGAAGAAACCGACCGGTTGGAAGGGAAAAATAAGCGGACCCCAGTTACTGCATGGTCGTGACAGTCGAGGTATCCAATTTGTGGAGTTAATAGAAGTTTGATCAAGCCTTGTTTCAAATTGAATGCCAAACTATGGATTGCTGCCGGTCGATAGGACTTTTATCGAAACGTTAATGTTTTTTCGATCGATCGTCCGACACCGGTCGGGTCTCGTTCGATAAACGAACGCGATCCTGTTCTCTGTATCACGAAATTCAATTGAAACTGCGAATAATAATACTACCGATTGTAGCCGTAATAATAATGGCAAACTCGACGGCGGTAATAGGAACGCTGTATCGCAGCGTTTCTGTTTATTTCGTATAAATCGTCGCTTATCGAAATTGGAACGTAACACTTCACTTTTTTATCATACTGTAAGGTACTTTCCACAGTCGTATACGTATCGCCCTCTCAATTTTTTCATATTTCAGGGGCTTACGGGTAAAGTGTGATACGAATGAAAATGACTTGAATTTGAAAAAATTGTGATCAACTAGACTACGGATTTCTGTGCATTTATACGAAATTTCAAGAAATGGAGCAATAAAGAATTGCAAAAATAAAATTTGGTAGAATGCATACAATAGGGAAAAATACATAAAATTTCCAAGATAGTGTATTTGCCGTTATTTCTTTTATAGATGTTACAAATCTCTATTCACATTCCATTTCTTTCCTTGTACTGGCAAAAATGTAAATTTGCATAATAATCCGCAGTCCGATACATAATTAGATTTCATCGATATCGATAAATAATTAATAAATGTTATAATATTTCAGATGTAATTGTTAAATTTGTTGTAGGTATGTTGTAGGTACCGTGTCGTTAAATTAAAGGCAAATTAACAGAGCAGTGGTGAATAATACACGCGTGGAAGAATTTACGTAAAGTGTTACATGCGCGTGTGCGCGGTACGCTCCGATTCGATTGATGCGTGGAAGGTTAACGGGAAGAGACAAACAGCCGAATCTGTTACGTGAAACGGGCTCTCGTGTGCGCCTGATTCCCTCGAGATTGTTTCCTAGATAACTATATACACGTACATTTGTTCGTTTTATTCTTTTTTACGAAAGAACCGCACCCGTCTCTTTTATGGCGCCGTAAATTCCTTATTTCTCACTGACGCTTTCGGCAGGATGACATGGATTTGTCTCCGCATATGGGATGCCATACAAGTTAACAACTTCCTGAATAGCCTATTGATGAAGAAATCTTGAATTCACTAACGATCAAACGTTGAGATTTTGGAATGGTGTAAATTAACGAAATCTGATGTGGAAAGATTTTGGTATACTGGTCTATTTATATTTTATACTCCTGCGATTAATTTATTGTACGTCATAAATTATAGTTTGTTATATTATATATAATGTATTTTACACTGTTTTAACCCGAACTCTGAATATACAAAATACGTGTTAATATAAATAGACTGTCATACTAAAAATATATATTCAAAGCGATACGTGACTAAATTAAAGAGATATTTCTAATGTAACTCGATAAATTCTATTTTTATGTATTCAAATCGTTTGTATGGACGTAAATTTCAGATTTCGATTCAGTTATCTGTGACTTCTAAACCAGTAATTTAAAAGAACAGTCGGAATTGAAAAAGTTTGATAGAATACAGCTCGCACCGAACGCGTTAAAAAGATCCGAGTTAACATTTCGACGTGAAACGCCTTCCAAGGATTATACCCGCGGTCTTCTTATGCAAATAAAATTTTATATCTCCGCTACGAGATGAAAACATCATTATCACCCCAGCCCTACAGAGAATTTGCAAGTTTTCCTATAAATTTATCAAGACGTAGAAACACATAAAAAAAAAAAAAAGAAAGACAGAATTCCATAAATCCTTCATCTAAAAGCTCGACAAAGTTGTAAGAAGTGAAACGAAAGAACAAGAGGAAAATGGGTTGAAAAGTCGAGTTATTATATTATCATAGAATTCATTCCCTTTGGAATGTGATTTCAAATAATTCTCCCTACGTAATCAACGACAAGTGTCAGGCGTGAGATCGATAATTTTAAAGTGGAAATTCACCGGAGTTCCGAGCTTCGTGCGAACCCTTTCGCAGATTTTACATAAAAAGGTAAAAACCGAAGTTTGACACCCACCGTGCAAAATCCAGCGATCAGGACGATCCACATGATCCAGCCAAAGTGTCTCCCTTCCTTATCCTTGTTTCTTTAATCGTGAACGCAAAACACGCGAGAAACACACTTCCTGGTAGAAGGAATTGCACAGAGAGGGATGCAATTTTGACGAAGATTCCCGATGAACTGAGGCGCGTGTACCACGCAAGAATTCTCCCTCCGTGGTAGATGTTCCTCCAACGGGTACTGTCTCCTGGAGGGGAGGAACGGAAATCAAGGAACCAGAGAACCACCGGCCCATCCAGAGTACTGTTAATGCATGCTTGCTGCCTCCGCTAACAACCATCCTTACCGCGTCTTCCTCGCGAGCAGTGACGGCCTCGAACGGACATCGCGTCTCCTTTCCGAGCTTCCTTCGGGATAGCGTTCGCCCCATTTTCTTCCGCATTTAATTTTATTCTTTTCTGCTTCTTTTTTTAGAAATTTAGTTCAAAGGAGACTTAATCGCCCTGTAGATTCGATCTTAATGTTTGAATTTAATTGAATTCTTTTGGATAATTTATGAACAATCGGATATACGAAAATGAAAGAAGTGGAGTAGAATTCGAGACAATGTTTCAGTTTACTTTTTCTAAAATATGGCATAAAGAGGTACGATAGCCCTTACATTCTAATCGAAACAATCTCTACGTGGAATCCTTAAAGATTTACTTGTCTACTTTTATATAGAATCCCTTGCAAGATTTCTTATCTGATTTCTTTGCAACTGTATTAAACGGAAGTATGGATCAAAAATTGAAAGGAGTAAATCTCTCTCTCTCTCTGACGTTTCATTTTTATTTTTCAGGTAACGGAAGGATGATACATAGATAGAGGAGATTTGTATAAAAGAAATCGAGGTGAT